>NC_043005.1:4658003-4665503 GCF_006345805.1 Octopus sinensis | reverse complement strand
ACGAATTCACATACACACCGACACATATACACACACACAACATATACCTCCATGCGCACGCACACATACAAATACGTACACACATATAAGCACAGACACACACATACATACGCACACCAAAACATGCGCACACATACGCACGCACACATACATACATGCACACAATTATACATATACGCACATACAAGCACACACACCCACACCCACACATACACTTAGTTAAGCAGTTACTCGCCATACACACAAAAAACGCACACGTACACAACACACATACTACAAACAAAACACACACACGAGACATATACACGCACACACCACATTCCTCCTGTTTTGACCTGCCTTCTTGACTCGCTACTGCTGCTTGCCACTAGCCTTTGCCCACCATATACAACACAACACAAACAAAGCACCACTCACACACACACCTTGTCATCTCGCACACCGTTGTTTACCATTCCTTCTTTGATTCCGCTCTCCTGTCTTTGAAAACCTGCTCCTTCTTTTTTTACCACTTCCGCCTTTTTCAGTATGTGACCTCGCGTGAAGACCACTTGCATTTTTTTTCCTCTGTCCTCCACCTCGGGATCTTTATTTCTCCCATGTTTCCGACGAAGAGCTATGCTTGAAACGTCATACCCTCCTTCTTCCCTTCTTCCCTCAGCGCCCAATAATACTTTATTTGTTCCACATCCTCGCGTTGTTGTCTTTTTGTTTTCTGGTTTGGATTAACTTTATATATATATATATATATATTATATATATATATATATATATATATATATTGGTGAATTGAAGAAATGGAGCTGAACGCAGATTGAACAGAAATCGTTTTATTTCATTCTACACGTGTTTCGAAAGGCACAAATTACCAAAATCCGATTGAATAATGGGACCATATTGTGTCTTTCTCTTCAGGAAGAAAAAAGGAAATCCGTTGGAAAACACAAAAACAGAACAGAGGCGGAGCAAAAAAACAAATCGAACTGTGCTCCTAAGAAGCCATGGCGAAACTGTTTATCAGTGTATTGTTGAGAACCGGTGGTGAAGAATCAACGGGTCAGGCATCGGTCAATCATGTGGGTGAGGGTGTATAGATGTTCTTTGTGACCGAGAATAAAGTTCTGACTATTTAAGGAATATTGGATGTTTTATAAGGGGCGAGAAAAAATCTACTTAGAGACGTGTGTGTGTGTATACTGTTCTATATATGTGTGTGTGGCGTAGTAGGGTAGAAAACATTTTTGTGTACGTGTGTGCGTTTGATCGTTCGGCTGTCAGTGGCTACTGCCGTGATAACCGTTGGGTGGCAGAAAGAAAAAAATAAAAAAATAAAAAAATAAAAAAATATATATATATTATGTTTTATGTGTGTGTGTGTTCATCTGAGCCTGCCTTGTCAAGGAAACCCCCCGCTGTGAGAAAACCAAGCCCCGTTTGTCTTACAGGAGTAATTCCCCTTGCAGTGGTTAATCGTAGATATCTTAAAGGCTATTTCAGAATTTGTTACCAAGGGCTATGGGTGCCGGTATTATTTATAAACGCTATTTAAAGGCTAGGTAAGTGTAACGCCGCCAATGGGGGCATCGAAAAGCCGACTGTAAGAGCCCGTTTACCATCGGCCCTCTGGCAAACAAAGTATGGAAGAGTCGGAGGAGACACAAAGTTGCACGTCTTCTGCCCCTATCAAATGGGAGGGCACCGACAAAATTGACCATTCAGCCTATAGCTTAAGTTCGCATCCTTCAGTCGCCATATTAGCTTACTGAGTCCCGTGGTCTGGCGCTTGTTCACGTCCCGAAAAGTTGCGTAATGGTTGGAGACACGCAAAGACATCTTGAGGATGATGCCCCTACATAAGTGAAGGCATCTGAGTCCGTGTAAACCTTGCATGGTAGACGGCGTTTTTTGATCTTGGAGTTCGCCGACGTGAATCTTATCTGCTAGGATTAGTTTCTGAAATTAGAACTGCGTTCCTGTCCAATATTCGTTCCGAGACCTGCAGCCGCTTACTACTCTATTTTCCACTACGTCACTATTAACTATAGGAATAACCCCTGATCTCCACTATCTATCAGAGTGCTGTCATTGCTACTGCCCGTGGTACTGCTATTGCGGGAAATGATGCTGGGGATGTAATGGGGCTCTCTACCCTACTCCCATTATTACCGTCAACCACAACACCCTATTTATAACTATACCCCTAGTGGGTACTCCCTGCTGGAGCTGAGATTATGTGTCACTGTACTGGCTCTCATCTCATTATTACTACTATAATTATTCCTACTGAGCATTAAACCGGGAGCGGAAGAGGCTGTGCTTCCGGAAAAAGGTGATAGGTCTTAGTAAGTAGCCTATTATTATGGGAGGCGATTATCTGGGCGAGGTTTTTAGTGTTGGAGAAAGCTATCCTAACTTTATGTGAGTTAACGTGGAGTAATATTGGGAATTTCTGGGGAAGTTATTGGCGATGGCTTGTCTAAACATGAGGGGGAGGTTAGTTCTAATCTGCTTACCAAAGGGGATTACAACATATATGCTTATTCCTATCAGTGTGATGGGTCGGGACGCCAGCTCTCGCATTCGGGTGGGTGATTCTCGGATGAATACGGGTCTTGGGTTAGTTGTAAGACCTCCAGGACCGAAATTATCCTTGTTCGCTAAATTAAATGCGGGAGCGACTACCCCGGTATCCGCCGCGCTCCCGTCTTTAACTTAAAATGTTAATGTTATTATATACGGCCCTATCCTGATGACCGAATGATGCATCGGAAGGGCCGGTCAATATAAATTACCTTCTGCCTATAACCGGCCTTGGATAGTGCGGCGTTATAAAATTCCGCTTTCTGCAATAAAATATCGGCACTGGCGGACAAGCCAGACAATCTTAGAGGAGTTTGTTTTTAACCAAATTGTCTGTTACGGTTTTGGCATGATTTGAGAAGACACTGACATACTTCAAATTAGTGGAAGGCTTATGGTAAGGGCAGTATGAGTCGCTATTAAGGTAAGTGTAACGTTCTAGGAAATTAGCCTTGGTGAGTTATTATCAAAAACTATACTCATGCCCATTCTATTTTTTCTTTCTGCCACCCAACGGTTATCACGGCAGTAGCCACTGACAGCCGAACGATCAAACGCACACAGTACACAAAAAATGTTTTCTACCCTACGCCAAACACACATAATAGAACAGTATACACACACACACGTCTCTAAGTAGTTTTTCTCGCCCCTTATAAAACATCCAATATTCTTAAAAGTCAGAACTTTATTCTCGGTCACAAAGAACATCTATACACCCTCACCCACAGATTGACCGATGCCTGACCCGTTGAATTCTTCAGCACCGGTTCTCAACAACATGATAAACAGTTTCGCCATGGCTCTTAGGAGCACAGTTCGATTTGTTTTGCTCCGCCTCTGTTTTTGTTTTTGGTTTCCAACGGATTTCCCTTTTTCTTCCTGAAGAGAAAGACACATATGGTCCCTTATTCAATGGATTTTTTGGTAATTTGTGCCTTTCGAAAACGTGTAGAATGAAATAAAACGATTTCTGTTCAATCTGCGTTCAGCTCCATTTTCAATTCACCAATAATGTTTAATTTCAATTATCCGCACCAACGCACGGTTGCAACGCAGATGGTTGTACCTCCAACGTGCTGTTTACTGCTGTGATTTTGCTACTAAGGTATCGGGTTAAACTTTTGATTAATCTACTACAAGATTATTCATCTTTCTATTTCACATAATATATATATATAATATAATATATGTATATCTATCTATGACATCGAAGGCAACAAAAGCTGTGTATTCCTTTGTTGGTTTTTGTAGATGATTTATTTGAAATTATATAAAAACAAAAGACGAAGACAGGTGTATGAACAATAAACAAGTGTATTAGTTTGGTGCTCAAGTAAAATGAAAAAGTCTTTTATGCTTTGAGCCTATGCCCTTCAACAGAAATAGTCCCTGTTTCATATACATTCGATCCTTTTTCCAAGAAATCTAATGCTCGTAGCTTAGTTATTCCTTGGGGCTGGCCAGATTGGAGCGATCCCAAGATTAATCAGCCGAAAATTGCTAGGATGATCCGGTTCTTGACTGAAGATTGAAGGCTTAACGAATGTCCGTCCGTGTTTTTTTTTTGATCTTCTAAAGTTTTACGTTCCTTGTCCCAGTTTGTATTTTTCTAAATATAAATATATATATATATTAATAATATATATATATAATATTAATTAGAGATAAAACCACTATTCGGCAAATCAAACAATGAAAAACATAAGCCCATACATAAAATTAATTTAATTTATATTATTTTAAATTATATATCAAAAGTATTAAAAATTATTCGCTAGTTATTCCCATTGATAATTATATTTATAGTATTATAGTATTTATTCGATACTATATTACTACGAATGATTATTTCTATAAGTAGTTTACATAAGATTTCCGAAAGTCGTTTTTTAAGTTTGTTTATTTGTATTTTGAAATTAGCTATTTCATCTTTAAATATGAAAAATTAATTTATTAGGTTTTATTATATGCATATATATTTATTTAGAGATTATTTTAGATCTTAATTATAATATTTATATACATTTATATATTTTCATTGATAATTTATATATAATAGTCATTTGAAATATTTATGTAATTGATATTAGATTAATACCGATATTAGATTATTGGTGGGTTCCTACCTTATAAATTAAAATTAATATTTAACATTAGAGTCGATTTTGATATAATCATAATTGTTTAAGTTTATGTTTCTAGTTTGATAATAGAGTTTATTATAAGTAAAATTATTATATTATTTATATCTTAAAATATTGTTTAAATATTTCTGATTATTTTTTAGATATTTCATTAACATGAAGATTGACTGAACCATAACTCGAATATTAATTGAATTTAAATTATTGTTATCGAATGTACAGCCATGAAAACGATCGTAGTGTTTTACTCTTTATCTTTTATTAAACTTTAATACTTTTGATATATATTAAAATAATAAATTAAATTAATTTAATCGTATTGCTTAGTTTTTCATGTTTGATTGCCTAATAGTGGTTTTATCTCTATATTTAATTATAAATAATGTAATATATTTATACTATAAACTTGGATTAATCCTAAATCTGATTTTTCCCTGTAAGTTTGGATTTATTCCCTAATATTTTATTATATATTATATATATTTATATATATATATATATATATATATATATATATATATATATATATATATATATATATATAATATATATATATATTATACATAAATACATATGTCTAATTTATACATAAATATATAGGCACAGGAGTGGCTGTGTGGGAAGTAGCTTGCTTTACCAACCACATGGTTCCGGGTTCAGTCCCACTGCGTGGCACCTTGGGCAAGGTCTTCTACTATACTCGGGCTGACCAAAGCCTGTGAGTGGATTTGGTAGACGGAAACTGAAAGAAGCCGGTCGTATATATGTATATATATATATAGATAATATAATATATATATCTATATATGTGCATGTGTGTTTGTGTGTCTGTGTTTGTCCCCCTAGTATTGCTTGACAACCGATGCTGGTGTGTTTATGTCCCCGTCACTTAGCGGTTCGGCAAAAGAGACCGATAGAATAAGTACTGGGCTTACAAAGAATAAGTTCCGGGTCGAAACAAGTGAAAGAGATATATATATCATCATCATCATCATCATCATCATCGTTTAACATGTCCGTTTTCCATGCTGGCATGGATTGGATGGTTCGACTGGGGTCTGGGAAGCCATGAGGCTGCACCAGGCCACAGTCTTATCTGGCAGTGTTTCTACAGTTGGGTGTCCTTCCTAATGCCAAGCGCTCCGTGAGTGTAGTGGGTGCTTTTTACATTCCACTGGCACAGGGGCCAGAGGAGCTGGCATCGACCACGATCAGATGATACTTTTTATGTGCCACCAGCATGGAAACTAGTCAAGGCACCAATAAAAAATTTGACCTCATCGGTCGTGAATGACCATGGGTGCACCTAAGAGGTTCCTCTCTGATGTACAATGCACCTCGCTGGCAAACGCACAACCTAGAGTTGTTTTTATGGAAGACCAGCAACCACCCATGCATACCGGCCTCCCCTCTCCACGCCACCAATGTATCCAAGGGAAAGGCAAAGGGCCGATACAGCTTGGCACCAGTGACGTGGCGCAAATCATTCTACAGCTGAGTGAACTGGAGCAAAGTGAAATAATGTCTTGCTCAAGAACACAACACGCAGCCCAGTCCAGGAATCAAACTCACACATCACAACTGTAAGCTTGACGCTCTAACCACTGAGCCATGCACCTTCACGCACACACACACATACATACATATATGCACAGAAACACTCCCATACAAGGACATACACACGTACACACATACATCTATTCTGGTAATAAGTTCCATAGAAATTCCATAACTCTTCAAGCAAAGAATCTACACTTTTAATGAGAGACTAAAATGCTGAGATTAAGATTTTAATTAAAAAGAAACCCGTAAAAAAAAAGAACAAAGAAATATAACATAAACAAATATATAAATTATTTAGATTTCTGTTATTCTTTTTGCTATTTAATTGTTTTGTTCCTTTTTTGCACATCCACACATATATGCATTTAAAGACACACACACACACATATATCATCATCATCATCGTTTAACGTCCGTTTTCCATGCTAGCATGGGTTGGACAGTTCAACTGGGGTCTGGGAAGCCAGGAGGCAGCACCAGGTTCCAATCTGATTTGGATGCCCTTCCTAACCCCAACAACTCCTAGTGGGTAGTGGGTTCTTTATGTGCCCTGCACAAAGCCAGTCGAGGTGGCACTGGGATTGGCCACATTCGGACGGTGCTTTTTACGTGCCACCGGCACAGGGGTCACCACTACAATTTCTATGTGATTGTAATTTCATTTGATTTGATATTGATGTTGATGTTGATGAACTGAGGTCTCCTCAAGCACGGCATCTCGCCCTACGATATATATATATATATATACCATGTATACACACACATATGTGTGTGTGTAAACATTGAACCAGCTGTCACTAATTTAAACACCATTTATGTGTTACTGTTTTATGAACACGCACACACAGACATATTTGTGTGTGTGTGTGTGTGTGTGTATGTATAATTTCTTATATTTCTTCTACTTGTTTCAGTCATTTGACTGTGGCCATGCTGGAGCACCACCTTTAGTTGAAGAAATCAATCCCAGGACTTATTCTTTGCAAGTCTAGTACTAATTTTATTGGTCTCTTTTGATGAACTGCTAAGTTACAGGGACATAACACAAACCAGCATTTGTTGTCAAATAGGGACATACAAATACACACACACGCACAATATATATATATATATATATATATATATAATATATTATACATGACGGGTTTCTTTCAGTTTTGGTAGGTTTAGTTGGCCCGAGGCTATAGTAGAAGACACTGGCCCAGGTTCC
>NC_043005.1:4644992-4657903 GCF_006345805.1 Octopus sinensis | reverse complement strand
TTGTGTGTCTGTGTTTGTCCCCCTAGTATTGCTTGACAACCGATGCTGGTGTGTTTATGTCCCCGTCACTTAGCGGTTCGGCAAAAGAGACCGATAGAATAAGTACTGGGCTTACAAAGAATAAGTTCCGGGTCGAAACAAGTGAAAGAGATATATATTATCATCCATCATCATCATCATCATCACGTTTAACATGTCCGTTTTCCATGCTGGCATGGATTGGATGGTTCGACTGGGGTCTGGGAAGCCATGAGGCTGCACCAGGCCACAGTCTTATCTGGCAGTGTTTCTACAGTTGGGTGTCCTTCCTAATGCCAAGCGCTCCGTGAGTGTAGTGGGTGCTTTTTACATTCCACTGGCACAGGGGCCAGAGGAGCTGGCATCGACCACGATCAGATGATACTTTTTATGTGCCACCAGCATGGAAACTAGTCAAGGCACCAATAAAAAATTTGACCTCATCGGTCGTGAATGACCATGGGTGCACCTAAGAGGTTCCTCTCTGATGTACAATGCACCTCGCTGGCAAACGCACAACCTAGAGTTGTTTTTATGGAAGACCAGCAACCACCCATGCATACCGGCCTCCCCTCTCCACGCCACCAATGTTATCCAAGGGAAAGGCAAAAGGGGCCGATACAGCTTGGCACCAGTGACGTCGCAACTCATTTCTACAGCTGAGTGAACTGGAGCAAAGTGAAATAAAGTGTCTTGCTCAAGAACACAACACGCAGCCCAGTCCAGGAATCAAACTCACACATCACAACTGTAAGCTTGACGCTCTAACCACTGAGCCATGCACCTTCACGCACACACACACATACATACATATATGCACAGAAACACTCCCATACAAGGACATACACACGTACACACATACATCTATTCTGGTAATAAGTTCCATAGAAATTCCATAACTCTTCAAGCAAAGAATCTACACTTTTAATGAGAGACTAAAATGCTGAGATTAAGATTTTAATTAAAAAGAAACCCGTAAAAAAAAAGAACAAAGAAATATAACATAAACAAATATATAAATTATTTAGATTTCTGTTATTCTTTTTGCTATTTAATTGTTTTGTTCCTTTTTGCACATCCACACATATATGCATTTAAAGCACACACACACATATATCATCATCATCATCGTTTAACGTCCGTTTTCCATGCTAGCATGGGTTGGACGGTTCAACTGGGGTCTGGGAAGCCAGGAGGCAGCACCAGGTTCCAATCTGATTTGGATGCCCTTCCTAACCCCAACAACTCCTAGTGGGTAGTGGGTGCTTTTTATGTGCCACTGGCACAGAAGCCAGTCGAGGCGGCACTGGGATTGGCCACATTCGGACGGTGCTTTTTACGTGCCACCGGCACAGGGGTCACCACTACAATTTCTATGTGATTGTAATTTCATTTGATTTTGATATTGATGTTGATGTTGATGAACTGAGGTCTCCTCAAGCACGGCATCTCGCCCTACGATATATATATATATATACCATGTATACACACACATATGTGTGTGTGTAAACATTGAACCAGCTGTCACTAATTTAAACACCATTTATGGTTACTGTTTTATGAACCCACACACAGACATATTTGTGTGTGTGTGTGTGTGTGTATGATAATTTCTTATATTTCTTCTACTTGTTCAGTCATTTGAATGTGGCCATGCTGGAGCACCACCTTTAGTTGAAGAAATCAATCCAGGACTTATCTTTGCAAGTCTAGTACTAATTTTATTGGTCTCTTTTGATGAACTACTAAGTTACAGGGACATAAACACACCAGCATTTGTTGTCAAATAGGGACATACAAATACACACACACGCACAATATATATATATATATATATATACATGACGGGTTTCTTTCAGTTTTGGTAGGTTTTAGTTGGCCCGAGGCTATAGTAGAAGACACTGGCCCAAGGTTCCACATAGTGGGACTGAATCTGGAACTATGTGGTTGGAAAGCAAGCTACTTACCACACAGCCACTCCTACGCCTATATATATATATATATATATATTATATATATATATTATATATATATACACATATATATATTTATTACTTGTGAAGGCTGGCTTTATAGGGTTACCCTGGGTTTCCTGTCATAAAAGATACCTTTACGGTATGTCTTGAGACCCTAAGACTTGTTGGGCTTAAGGTATGAAGATATACCATAGAGGTATCCTTTATAGCGAGAAACCCAGGGTAACCCTATAAGCCAACTTTCACCACATCATCATCATCATTGTTTAACGTCCGCTTTCCATGCTGGCATGGGTTGGACGATTTGACTGAGGTCTAGTGAACCAGATGGCTGCACCAGACTCCAATCTGATCTGGCAGAATTACTACAGCTGGATGCCATTCCTAACACCAACCACTCTGAGAGTGTAGGGGTGCTTTTACATGCCACCTGCACAGGAGCCAGTCCAGTGGCACTGGCAATGACCTCACTCGAATGTTTTTTTCAAGTGCCACCAGCACAAGTGCTAGTAAGGTGACGCAGGTAACGATCATGCTCAAATGGTGTTTTTAACGTGCCATTGGCTCAGAGGCCAACTTGTTGCTCTGGCCCCAATCTCACTCGTATGGTACTCTTAGCGCTATATATTATATATATATATATATATATATATATATATATATATTCTACTATATGGCTCTCAGAAACCTGGACGTTATCAAAGAAGCTTGAGAGGCGGTTGGATGGAACCTACACTCGCCTCCTTATGAGAGCTCAAAATCTCTCGTGGAAGCGCCATCCAACCAAAATGCAAATATATGGGAAACTACCACCTGTGTCATCTCTTGTGAAAGGTAAGAGAGTCAAGTTTGCTGGACATTGCTGTAGACTGAAAAAAGAGTAATTTTTACTCTTCTCCTCTGGAAGCCATCTTCTCTCAATACCAGAGGGCGACACTCTCCTACCTGAAGTAATCTCCAGGGATACAGGCATCCAGCAACAGGACCTCCGTAATGCCATGATGGACGTGAAGTCTGGCGTAGCATGGTAAATTCCATTGATCGACCACGGTCGAACAATGATGATGATGATATATATATATATATATATATATATAATATATGCACATACACACATATATAGTTGATAAGTCCCGATGCACAAATCTCTCAGCTTTTGAGTCACTCTGTTGCTTTTGCTAAATACTAACAAAAGTATACATATATTTTGAATTCTATTTTTCCTGTTTGCATTACCATACATACACACACACACACATACATACATACATACAAACATACATACACACACACATACATACATGCATACATACATACATACATACATACATACATACATACATACATACATACATATATACACACATATTTTCACACATATATATACTCTTTTACTCTTTTACTTGTTTCAGTCATTTGACTGCCGCCATGCTGGAGCACCACCTTTAATCAAGCAACTCAACCCCAGGACTTATTCTTTGTAAGCCCAGTACTTATTCTATCGGTCTCTTTTGCCGAACCGCTAAGTGACGGGGACATAAACACACCAGCATCGGTTGTCAAGCGATGCTAGGGGGACAAACACAAACATATACATATATATACATATATAGACGGGCTTCTTTCAGTTTCCGTCAACCAAATCCACTCACAAGGCTTTGGTTGGCCCGAGGCTATAGTAGAAGACACTTGCCCAAGGTGCCACGCAGTGGGACTGAACTCGGAACCATGTGGTTGGTAAGCAAGCTACTTACCACACAGCCACTCCTGTTGATTGATAGTTATTGAGTAAGAGAGAGAGAGAGAGAGAGAGAGAGAGAGAGAGAGAAAGAGAGAGAGAGAGAGAGAGAGAGAGAGAGAGACCAGTGCGACGTGCATATGTGTGCAGCAGTATGCGCTTCTAAATGTTAAGCAGAATTTTGATAATGCATTTACGATACGTTTTTGTCTAAAAACAAAAGAGAAAAGAAAAAGGACAGAAAAAAGTATTCCAAGTAAAATCTTCAGTTTATGGCATTGGTATTTCCAATAGATGGCTGTTGCTATGACAACAATAAATCAGTTTTTGTTGGAAGTTTAAAGAATAAAGTATATTTGTGTGAACAAGAGATCAAGGGATCAATGTAAAAGCTTCATTCACTGATGTATTTTATATATCCAATTTATAAATCTCACTCACCCTCTCTTACTAAACACACACACACACGTGCACATGTGTGTGTGTGTGTGTATACATATATATCTATACATATATAGAGAGTTGTTTGCGTTGGTATGGTCATGTACTATGGATGGATGAGGAGAGACGTTTGTAAAACCATATGTAAAAAAATGACAAGTGTACAACCAGTTTTGTGACGTATATATTCTGTGATTTAAATATAAAATTTTTGGCTCATTCCTAAAAAAAAGTTTAAACTGTCAAGAACGTGAATAATAATCGACCAATTTCCCAAGAACTAAATAAATACCTATTCAAAATGAAATAAAATAAATATAAATATTTCCTCATATATAAAACTGTTTGAAAGCGTTTTTTTTTTTTACTTTTAAATTACACAAGAGAAATACAAGTGTAAGATGAAGAAATAATTGTTGTGTACTCACATTGACAGATGGAGAGAAGAGAAATGGCTATGAAACAGAGGAGGATTCGGTTCATGTTGAAGAGTGGAAGGTAAGCTGGGAAGAGAAGCGGGATTGGTTCAACCTGTCTCTTTCACTTTGTCTCTTATTCTGACGGCTGAGACTGAAAGCATTGAAGCTTGGCTTTGAGTCTCGATGTATTTATTGACTGCTTTCGAAATGCCGTTTCATTCGTCAATTGTGTTATGACAACAATTCATTGTCACTGACCTGCGAGAAAAGGTTAAGGGGAGCAAGCTCACACCACACACACACACACACACACACACACACACACACAACACACACAACACAATACATACATACATACGTACGTACACACAGAAACGCGTTCGCGCACACGCAATCGGGGCTGTACAGTCTCACACCCACTCCATTGACAGATATATAGGCGTGTATCTTTTTTCTGACTTACGGACTTTTAGACGACTTACGTGTGTGTGTGTGTATACATATCAAATATAATATAATATAATATAATATATATATACACACACATACATATATAGATACATATATATACATACATATACGGACGGACACACACACACACATGTATATATATACTCTTTTACTCTTTTACTTGTTTCAGTCATTTGACTGTGGCCATGCTGGAGCACCGCCTTTAGTCGAGTAAATCGACCCCAGGACTTATTCTTTGTATGCCTAGTACTTATTCTATCGGTTTCTTTTGCCGAACCGCTATGTTACGGGGGCGTAAACACACCAGCATCGGTTGTCAAGCGATGTTGGGGGGACAAAACAGACACACACACACATAATACATATATATATATATAATATATATATATATATATATATATATATATATATATATATATATATATATATATATATATATACACGACGGGATTCTTTCAGTTTCCGCAAGGCTTTGGTCGACCCGAGGCTATAGTAGAAGACACTTGCCCAAGCTTTCACGCAGTGTGAGTGAACCCGGAACCATGTGGTTCGTAAGCAAGCTACTTACCACACAGCCACTCCTGCGCCTAAACACATAAGCCGTCTAAACGTCCATAAGCCAGGAAAAATATATATACACATACAAATATAGGTATGTTTCATACGTGTGTGTGTGTGTGTGTGTGTATTCTGCTTTTTCCTATTGTCTCTTCTTCCTACTCTGGTTGTTCTTACTGTTTTCGCTAATCAGCACCTAGTGGAGGCGCAATGGCCCAGTGGTTAGAGCAGCGGACTCGCAGTCGTAGGATCGCGGTTTCGATTCCCAGACCCGGCGTTGTGAGTATTTATTGAGCGAAAACATGTAAAGCTCCACGAGGCTCTGGCAGGGGATGGTGGTGATCCCTGCTGTACTCTTTCACCACAACTTTCTCTCACTCTTACTTCCTGTTTCTGTTGTACCTGAGAATTACGTTAAGGGTACACGTGTCTGTGGAGTGCTTAGCCACTTACACGTTAATTTCATGAGAAGGCTGTTCCGTTGATCGGATCAACCAGAACCCTCGTCGTCGTAACTGACGGAGTGCTTCAAAAAAATCAGCACCTATTACCTTGTTACCTCTCTCACTCTCTCTCTCTCTCTCTCTCTCCCTCCCGTTCTTTTTCCCTTTCATGTTCTCTTCTCCCCTTCTTCCCCCTTTTCTCTATTTCTTCCATCTTCATCCTTTCTTTCCTTGTTTTTATTTTCTTCTCCCACCTCTCATATATATATTTTTTTTCTCCTCAAGCCTTTTGAATTTTTCCTCCCCATGTCTTTATTTACCTTCTCTCCCCCTTTTCTCCTTTCTTTCTCTTCTCTTCTCGTTTTACAATCATCCCCCACTTTCATTACCGTCTAAAACAGTGGTTTTCAAACTTTTTGCTGGAGCGGAACCCCAAGGAAACATTCCACTGGCTCAAGGAACCCCTGTGCAATAATTTAATAAGTCTTATGCAGACATATCTGCACAGGAGAATTAAAAATTACTGCCGATTTTAGCAGTTTTGTAACTTCTGGCGGAACCCCTGAGCTGTACTGGCGGAACCCTGGTTGAAAACCACTGGCCTAAAACAACACCTTTCCATATTCCCTTTCTGCTGCTTTCAGCCCTTTATTAACCTTTCCCTAGAAATTAAAAAAAATAATTCGTTTCTGTTGTCACATTTAATTTTCCAGTTGCTGCTTACATCTCTGCCTCATCCCTAAAGGTTTCCACCTCCATTTCCACCCCACTCTCCTCTCTGCTAAAACCATCCTACACATTCTCTCTACTACATCCTACCACCTTATGTGCGCCACCATTCATTCTAATCTCTCCATCGACCTCCTCCTCCCTCTTGCTTTTTCCGTCTTCTTCTCCTCTCGCTCGCCGCCCTCCCATGGCCAACACCACGTTACGTTCCATAATTCATTTAAATCCTCTCTTTCATCAATTTCTTGCTCACACCAAACAACGTAAACTCCATTCACTCCTCCATTTCATCACACCCGAAGCCACTACCCCTCTCCCTCCATGGTATGCTTCCCCACCATCGCCAAACCTCCCGTCCCTCAAACCACCCCACACACTTACCCCCGTCCCTTCCCTCCCAGCCTTCCACCATCCCCACCACCCCTTCTCCACTTCAGTCTGTTGTTACCATTCCTCCAGATCTTCCCCTCTTTGAGGTGGAGCGCTCCTCCCTCCTCAGCAGGGTCTGTGCTTCATCCCCCCTCACTCATCCACCAATGAATTTCAGACTCGTGCTGATATCCACAGCTTTGTGCACTTTTCCCCGACCATTCCACCTGCATCTAATGAGGAGGACTGCTTCACTGACCTGGGCCACTGACCATCCCCGTGGATGCCAGCCCCTGGCCAGCTCCAAGCAGTCAATCTTTTTGTGGGTGCCTGCCAGCGCGCTGTGGACTGGTTTCACTTTTTCAGGCATCCCTGTCATCTGAACATCTCCCCAGTCGAACTCTCAGCCCCTCGATGTCTCTGATGCCACACTGACATCGTCATAAAACCGGCCGACAAGGGTGGAGCACTGGTGGTGTGGCGCGCAGACCTCTACAAGGAGGAAGCTCTCCGCCAACTTCAAGACACCTCCTTCTACTGCCCTCTGACCCATACCCAGTTACCAACAGACTGTCATCCACTATCCATGACCTCATCTCCTCCTCCCGTCTCCCCCCACCGCCTCCAACCTCATTCTCCACACCCCTCACAACCACACAATTTACTTCCTTCCCAAAATCCACAAACATAACAACCCTGGCTGCCCCCTCGTCTTTGCCTGCAACTGCCCCACCGAACTCATCTCCAGATATCTTGACCGTATCCTCCCCCCCCCCCGAGTGGCTTCCCTCCCCTCTCACATCCATGACACCAACCATGCACTTCGTTTGTTCAACTCTTTCTCCTTTCCATCTGGCCTCCCTAAACTTCTCTTCACTCTCGACATCCAGAGCCTTTACACGGTGATCTCTCACCATGAGGGGCTGCGTGCACTCCAACATTTCCTTGACCTTTGACCCAACTCCCAACCCGACACATCCATATTCTTTTGTCTGGCAGAACTTGCCCTCTCACTCAACTGCTTCTTGTTCACTGGTGATTTTTACCAGCAGGTTTCGGGAGTGGCCAAGGGATTGAGAATGGGCCCCAACTATGCGAACCTGTTCGTTGGCTATGTTGAGGCCCAAATATTCTCACAATTCACTGGCCCCACTCCCAAACTATATGGCTGTTATATTGACAACTGTATCATTGTGACCTCACATCTAGACTCCTTCCTTTCTTTTGTCAAATCTTTCCATCTTCCCCTCCACTTCTCCTGCACTATCTCTGACACTTCTGTCTCTTGACATTTCGGTCAGCATTCATCACTCCACTCTCACCACCTCTAGCCACTACACACATTTTTTTCTCTCCTTGTTTCTTTCTGTGTTCCTTTCTGTTGAAGAGTGTAGGCTCGAAACGTATAAGACTTTTTCTATTCCTGAGCGTTATACTAATACATCTGTTTGTTTTCTACACCACCTGTCTTCGTCTTTTATTTTTTCGTGAATTCTATATCTCTAGGGAAATTACTTGGTTCATCTTGTTTACCTTCCTTTCATTACTTTTTAATATATCTTATCAACTCCTGATATCTTTACTAAATTGATAAAGTTTTTACTCCACAAGTAGTAAAAATTATGTCTAACATATTTTTTAATTCGACTCATTAATAAAACAAATCACAATTTACTAGCTAATTATGATTTTATATTAATAGAAATAGAGATATATTAATATGAAATAACTGCAAAAAATTCTATATATCTAGAGAAATTACTTGGTTCATCTTGATTACCTCCCTTCCATTACTTTTTAATATATCTTATTGACTCCTGATATATGTGCTAAATTAATAAGGTTTTTTTTTTTACCACAGTTAGTAAATATTATGTATAACATTTTCTTTTAATTCAACCCATTAAAAAAATCACCATTTACTAGCTAATTATGATTATATATTAATAGAAATGGATATATATATATTTATATAAATATGAAATAATTTCTATATTTTCTATCCCTCTATATGATACTAATATTTATTGATATCCTTTAGGAAATTGTCTAAAGAATATTTACTTAAATTTCTTAATATAGAATCTGGATGTTAAATGGTAAGGGACACTGAAAACCTCTAGATCACAAGTAGTCTATGTTCCCCCTACCCCTCTAACTTCAACCTACTAGCTTTTTGCTATAATACATTCAAACTCAGTACATCAACATCAAAATAAAAATAAAATGGAAATTGTAGTTGAGATACAAGGAGTGGTGGCACGTTAAAAGCACCCACTACACTCACAGAGTGGTTGGCGTTAGGAAGGGCATCCAGCTGTAGAAACATTGCCAGATCAGAATGGAGCCTGGTGCAGTTTCCTGGCTTCCCAGACCTGGTTGAACCATCCAACCCATGCTAGCATGGAAAACGGACGTTAAACGATGATGATGATGATGATGGTTTAATTGAATTCAGCTAACAAAGTTATTATGTTGAGAATAAATGTCTCTTAACCACCAACCACTCCAATGTACAAAAGATTAAAGTAGGTTTTTGTGTTAACAACAGCTATATTCAGACCACCTCTGGACAGTTAGCATTTACCAAATTTGATGGCATAAAAGATGCATGGATATAATAGACATTTAATGGTGTTGGTATAAAGTCTCCCTTGGTTTTACTATGGAATCTTGCATACCAATACATATGCTGTGTGTTCACTTGAGGAAATAATACAGGAGACAAACTTTAAAAATAACAGCAAGACTTTATTCCTCCATTAAATAAATGGACAAAATAAACACACCACGAATTCTGGTGGTTGTATAGTTTATCCATCTTTTGGATAATTCAGTTCTGGCCGTCATTGGTTACATGTGATCCGTTATATTAATTCTGTTCTGGGGGATAACGGCAGGAAAATAGCATGACCCACCTTCCTGAAAATCGCTCACCTCTGCTCATGGATGATTTGTTAGACCTATATGTAGACAGAGGGTAGACTCCAGGGTAGATTCAGATCAGTTGTTTGAGAATAATGCACAATGTGATTGGATCCTCGATCCATATCTTGCGCAATACTCGACCAATCAAAGCACAGGACTCAACCAATGTTCCAAACAAACAAGATAGGTAAGACAACCAATCATTACTGATTAACGTTCTGAGCCTATAAAAAGCTATTTGACTTCTATATGTCATAATAAAAACTGGTCTTACTATAGATGCACCCAAGGCCAGATTGAGATCAATAGAGGCCCTAACCACTTAAAGATTTTGATGCCACACTCAAAGTGTAGTGAGTTGGGAAAGTTATTTGTGTTGCTGCAGCATAACACAGTTGTGTTGTGGCATGCTCCAACCAATCAGGGCTTGATGCATAAGAATACAAATGGCAATTATCTGCCCTTGCAGAGAAGCTGGAGTTTTAGGCAGTTGGTGAAAAGATGGCACAAATGTGACATTTGAGAAATATAGAATATTTACTATATGTATCGTGTTACATCATTATAAAAATGAGAAAAAGGAAAACAGTCCAAAAATGTTTAATTTACATTTTGAAAATGGATTTATTTGAGAAACATAACACATTACCATTTTTGCTTGAATAGAATAAATGTGTAAATAAAGGCGGCAAGCTGGCAGAAACGTTAGCACACCAGGTGAAATGCGTAGCCGTATTTCGTCTGCCTTTACGTTCTGAGTTCAAATTCCACCGAGGTCGATTTTACCTTTCATCCTTTCAGGGTCTATAAATTAAGTACCAGCATTGGGATCGATGTAATCGACTTAATCCCTTTGTCTGTCCTTGTTTGTCCCCTCTGTGTTTAGCCCCTTGAGGGCAATAAAAAAATAAGTATAAATGTATTAGAAAGTATGAATAAAAACATTTAGTTTTTAAAATGCAGTTTATTTGAAGGAAGAACATAATATAAAGTACAGACTTTCATTCTTATGCTCCGTCAGATCAAGTGTTTTAGAAGGAAGCGACTGCAATTAATATTCATTGACAGTTTCAATAGGAATTCTCAATGAGAAACATATCATGCTAAATATGTCAGAATAACTGTATTGGAAGAAAAACAGTCTTCAAAGCATTTCTTCACAAATTTGTGCATCAGAATGACTTTATTTCAAGAAAAACAAATTGGTTGTACAAACATTTATTCTTTATGTTCTTTTATTCTTTTATTTGTTTCAGTCATTTGACTGCGGCCATGCTGGAGCACTGCATTTAGTCAAGCGAATCGACCCAAGGATTTATTCTTTGTAAGCCTAGTACTTATTCTATCACTCTCTCTTGCCAAACTGCTATGTTATGGGGATGTAAACACACCAGTTTTGGTTGTCAAGCGATGTTGCTGGGACAAACATGGACACACAAACATATACATACAAATATATATATACAGTATATATATACATATATATATATATATATATATATAATATATATATATATATATAATATATATATATATATATTTATATTTATATATATATTTATATTTATATATGTATATGTTTGTGTGTCTGTGTTTGTCACCCCACCATCACTTGACAACCGGTGCAGGTGTGTTTATGTCCCCGTAACTTAGCGGTTCAGCAAAGGAGTCCTATAGAATAAGTAATTCACTTACAAAGAATAAGTCCTGGGGGTCAATTCGTTTGACTAAAGGTGGTGCTCCAGCATGGCTGCAGTCAAATGACTGAAACAAATAAAGAAGAAAAGAATACTTAGAATTTGTATGACTTTGAATATTTGCAGGAATTAACATTCTTCTGATATTTAATTACGGATTTGAAACGGATTTTATTTGAGAAATATGATGCATTTATTACTTTTTGTTATCTGACAATTGATATTCTGAAGAGAAAATATGATCTTGAAAACATTTACAGTTAAAAGAGGTATTTTTTTCTGGCAAGATAAAGAAATATATTTGTTGTTAATGCTCCATCAAAATAACTATTTTAGAAGAAAAACAGTTGTAAAAACGTTCATTTAAGCAACATGATAAACATGTTTGGTTTTATTTTTATGCTATTGACTGATTTAGAAGAAAAAAGTCCTAAAAACTTTTATACTTTTTGTTTTAAAATGGATTCCAATTGGGAAACAGCATACTTACTTTTTTTATTGCACTGCTTCAAATAAAATAATTTAGGAAAAAATGGTCATAAAAAAATCATTGACTCTTTTAAAGAGTTACTTATTCGAAAATTAAAAAAAATGCATTAATAGGCGCAGGAGTGGCTGTGTGGTAAGTAGCTTTCTAACCAACCACATGGTTCTGGGTTCAGTCCCACTGCGTGGCACCTTGGGCAAATGTCTTCTACTATAGCCTCGGGCTGACCAAAGCCTTGTGAGTGGATTTGGTAGACGGAAACTGAAAGAAGCCCGTCGTATATATATATATATATGCATGTACATGTATGTTTGTGTGTCTGTGTTTGTCCCCCAGCATTGCTTGACAACCGATGCTGGTGTGTTTATGTCCCCGTCACTTAGCGGTTCGGCAAAAGAGACCGATAGAATAAGTACTGGGCTTACAAAAGAATAAGTCCCGGGGTCGATTTGCTCGACTAAAGGCGGTGCTCCAGCATGGCCGCAGTCAAATGACTGAAACAAGTAAAAGAGTAAAAGAGTAAAGAGTATTAAGGGCAAAAAGTCTGTTGAGATGAGTGTAAAAAGAGACAAATCTGAGCAGCAGCAGGTTGAGTTCTGTTGGAATTTCTATCCACTTGAATGCAATGCTTATATCT
>NC_043005.1:4627492-4634992 GCF_006345805.1 Octopus sinensis | reverse complement strand
GCACTGCTTTGAAGAATGATTTGGCTCCAGTATTTGTTTTTTGAAAGCCTGGTACTCACTTATTCTTTTGATCTCTTTTGCTGAACTGCAATGTTGAAGCTCATCTTATCAAATATTAGTAACAGTTTGTACAAATTTGAAGCAAAAACAATTTATCTTCCGTCTGGAGATTTTTCCTGGAAGTCTTCTTTAAATATAATTTGGTATGGAGTTCAAAGTGTCAGAGAGTAAGAGAGGGGGTGCAGTTGTCTATTGTCTAAAAGAAAACTTTGTGGGTTCCTGCCAAGGGAGTGGCTTAAAAACCATTTTATGTCCACCTGTATATGAGTGTGTCTGTGTTTGTGTTTACTGTGTTGAATGTCCTTTCAA
Organism: Octopus sinensis; assembly: GCF_006345805.1. Lineage (NCBI taxonomy): Eukaryota > Metazoa > Mollusca > Cephalopoda > Octopoda > Octopodidae > Octopus > Octopus sinensis. The sequence goes on along the minus strand of NC_043005.1, from coordinate 4,634,623 downwards.
TTTGTTTGGAATGCGACCAGCTGTGTGTTGATGGGTGTGATAAATGTCTTGTTGAAGAAAGAATTAGGATTTTCCTTTGGTTTGGAGGTATTCTTTTGAGTGTCTCCACCTGTGTGTATGTGTGTGGTCACTAGCTGTGTGTATGCATGTGTGCGTGTTTATGTGTTCGTGTGTATGTGTGGGTGTATTTGTGTGTGTATATGAATGTGTTTTTTGCGATGTTTTCTTTTGTGTGTATATGTGTTTTTGAGTTGTTTTTCTTTTGTATGTGTGTGTGTGTTTTTGCAACGTTTTCCTTTGTGTGTATGTGTGTGTATGTGTGTGTGTTTGTATGTGTGTGCAGATGTGTGTGTGTATGTATGTGTTTTTTTGATGTTTTCTTTTGTGCGTATTTGTGTGTGTGTGTGTGTGCAGAGGTGTGTTCATATGTGCAGAGGTGTATGTGTTTTTGGGATATTTTGTTTTGTGTGTATGTGTATGTGTGAATGTATGTATGTGTTTTTGTGTGTGCATGTTTTTTTGTAATGTTCTCTTTTGTGTGTATGTGTGTGTATTTGTGTGTGTGTGTGTTGTGATGTTTTCTTTTTTGTGTATGTGTGTATGTTTGTGTGTGTGCAGGCATATATACATATATATATTGGAAAACGGTTTAATAAAAAAATTTTAGCTTTTGGTTTTGTTGTTGTTGGGTATAATTTTGCATTTGTCAATATTCTTTTTGGTGATTTGGGTTGCTTTTAACATTTGATGAATTTGTGTGTTTGTAGAATGTGGTTCATTTTTGGATCCCTCCTGAGTCATTGGTAGATTTTGAAGAATGGTGTTGTATGCCCCATTTCTAGGGTTGGGTGTAGAATAATATTTGTGGATGAGGTGTGGGACTTTGTTCTGCTTCCCTTAGTGTTTTGGTATCTATTTTCTTGGTATGTTTAATCTCATCATCAATAAGTGAGGGTGGATAGTGTCTCTTAGCTGGTGTGGTTCTGAGGTCTGAGGTCAAAGGTCCTGAGTATTTGCATCAGAGACTATTGTGCAAACCCTTTTTGCTAAGTTAAAAGGAATATTTCTTTTGATGTGTTTTGGGTAACATGAGCTAAACAGAAGATATTGCTTTGAGTCTGTTGCTTTATAATAGACATTGGTTTCAATTTGATTGTTGACTTTTTTCATCAAAAATATCAAGGAATAGGAATTGTTCTTTGCTGTATTCCATTTTGAATTGAATAATTGGATTTATACTATTTAGTAGTGATTTAGATTCAAAGAATTTATCAATGGTCTCATTTTAAAGGATAAAGCAGTCATCTTTTCCAGCTCTCTTTTATATAATGGTAGAATGGGTATCCATGTTTTTGTTGTGATACTTCATATATGGTTAATTCTAAATATCCCATTGATAGGCTTGCAAGAACCGGGGTTGCTTTTGTTCCCATCAAAGCATTATTTCATGTGGTCAGTTTGATACATGATATGTGGTACACTGTGTATCTGTCCATACATCCACACACACACACACACACACGCAATATCACAGCCAACCCCTTGAAGAAAAGCTTTATTCGGTGCATGCATTTCTTCAAGTCTGTGGACAGAGAAAATTCTATCATCTTGGATATGAATCCGGTGGGATTTCTGGACAGAATCTTGTTTGCAAGATTCGGACAGAATCTTGTTTGCAAGATTCTGCCCTCAGAAAGGTGGTGAGCTGGCAGAAACGTTAGCACACCAAGTGAAATGCTTAGCGGTATTTCGTCTACCGCTACGTTCTGAGTTCAAATTCCACCAAGGTCGACTTTGCCTTTCATCTTTTCGGGGTCGATGAAATAAGTACCAGTTATGCACTGGAGTCGATATAATTGACTTTGTCCATTTGTCTGTCCTTGTTTGTCCTTTCTGTGTGTAGCCCCTTGTGGGCAGCAAAGAAATAAGAATCTTGTTTGCAACCTTCTGAATCATCTTTAGAATTCTCTGCCAATAACCATCAAAACTGAATTTTGGTCTGAATAATTCTGAGAAGAATATGACAACAACAGAGTTGGATAAGTTTACACTATAAACCTTTTGATATCAACCTTCCTGAACTGAAAGTCCCCCTGGTCCTATGAAATAAATCCCCTGTTTTAAAAGTAATCTGAAGCAAAATCTTCTATCAAAAATTTCATTTTAATTTAAGTTCCAAACACCAGTTTAATAATGATAAAATTATTTTACTCAAATTCTTCAGGAATTTCAAAATTAATTGAAAATGAATTAATGTTAACAGATATATTGCAAACGAAGGCGTTAAACTCTATAAACCTCATTTTGTGACAGGCTTTTGTAATGTCATGGAACACAAGAAAAAGATAAATTCAAGATAAACTCAGTTTTATTCTAGGAAATCATTGCCTTATTAAAACATTAGTCAAATAAATTGAGTGTGTGTGTATATATATGTATATATATATATATATATGTATGTATGTGTGTGTATATATATATAGTTGCTAATATTGAACCAGTAAGAATGAGTGTTCAACTCTGCATTGTTGGACAAATATTCTTTATTTGTGGGTTAATGAGGCTACCAATGGTTTCATGTAGAGAGAAATCTCTCAACATTTATCAAGCCTGTTACATCTTCATGTATTCTCATTCAGAGATGATTACCAACGTTCCCATATGGCAGACTTGATAATACTCAAGAGATTTCTCAGTGCATGAAACAACTGGTAGCCTTGTTAACTCAAAAATATAGTGTGTGTATATATATATATATGTGTGTATTAGGCACTTGATTGAACTTTCTTTACTAATGCCTGCAGAAGATCAATAACTTCTTTGGCCGCACATTCAATTGCTTCCTTTTGATAATGTTTCTCACATGTAGCACTGAGACCGGTTTGTGCTTCTTTCACAGTAGCCTTACATTTCTTGAAATCAGTTACTGAAACAGATGTAAATATATATTTGCAATTAGAGAAAAACTATAAGCATTGCAACACCAGGATTTTAAAAGTCAAAATGGAAACAAACGGCTTTATTTAAGTAAAAACTTACATAACACCATACGTTCATTCACACATGATTTAAAATGATTAAATTTTGAAATAATTATCTGAAGAGATTTTCAATATGATGTGTTACACCATTTCGAGATAGAAAAGCAGCACCAAATCCAATGATGAAATACAAACCATTTTTCTATCTATCTCTTGTGGAATGGCACCTCTTTAAGGAGTGTATGTTTATTATTCACAAAGATTTTGATTCATTTTTTTATTTGGTTCCCAAAATTCTTGATGTGAGATCATCTGTTGAAACAGATTTTGTTGTATCTTGGGAGGGTCCTAATGCCAATAATAAACACATGCACTGGCTCTATTTCACTTATTTTATTGTTATTATTCATCTAGTTGACCATTTAACTAATTAACTAATTGATTTTTTTGATTAATTGTTAGGTCAACCAATCAATCAGCTTGTTCTATCCGAGTCCTGTTGTTACCATTAGCAACCTGGAGTAGAGAAAGCACATCATTGATGAGGCAGCAAATGGTGACAAAAGACCTAGCTGATTGATTGATTGACCAAACAGTTAATCAAATGATTGATTGAATGGTTAATCAGTTGACTAATAATAATAAAAATGAAATAGAACAAGTGTGTGTGTGTGTTTTATTATTGGTATAATGACCTTTGAAAAACAAGTTTTCAACTGCCACACAGCATCCAAAACAATCTCCAACCCCCACACATTTAAATACAACCCTCTCCCTCTCTCCCCCTCTCTTTCACACACACACACACACATATCTGCATATAAGAATATGCACAAACATACATATAATCATGCACACTAAATTTGGGTGTGAGTGTGTACACCTGTATACATCTCTGTATCACCTTAGTTGAAATATACTTTGGGTTTTTTAATATTTCTACATTGAATCACTAATATTTCAGGTGGTGTTTGTATCTGTGCATTCTTGGCAGTTATGGAATGATTTTTAGAAAATCAAAGTTAAGAATCTCCACTCCTGGCAGGTATTGTAAAACCGATTGTCTAACTCAGTCAGGACAATCTACAACCTACAGGTTTCTCTGAAGTGCACCTTCAATGAAAGTTACCTTGAATTTTCTTAGTAGTATGGCCCACCTGATGGTGATTCATGCCTCATGCTGCTCACTTCTTGAAAAAAAAAGCTACCCATGCCTGGTATAATTCATATGGTCCCTCTAGTAGTAACAGCTATTACACAGGAGATAATCATTAGATTATGTTTCAGAACCGGATTAGAAAATTGAACTTGAAATTAAGGAAATTTAAGAAAGAAGATACAAGAAGATACAGGTATTTAATTTTTTCTTTTTTTAACTTAAAATGAACTTCTTAAAATTTCCAGTCTGTGGTAATCATGTGTGGCACTATTTCATTCTTTTTAGAGATCATCAGTACCTATTCTAAAAATTGTTGTTTCACTTTTTGGTGCAAGTCCAGCCAGCAATTTGAAGGGGAGGGGCTAAGTTGATTACACGCACCCCAGTGCTCAACTGATACTTATTTTATTGACTGTGATAAGATGAAAGGCAAAGTTGTCCTGGGAGGAATTTGACCTCAGAATGTAAAGAGCCTGGAGAAATATTGCTAAGTGACTTGTCCAACACCTCAGCAATTCTGCCAGATTGGTGCCTTTTTAAAAAAATAATCCTTTTATTCTTTTATTTGTTTCAGTCATTTGACTGCTGCCATGCCTTTAGTTGAGCAAATCAACACCAGGACTTATTCTTTGCAAGCCTAGTACTTATTCTAACGGTCTCTTTTGCTGAACTGCTAAGTTACTGGGACATAAACACACCAGCATCAGTTGTCAAGCGATGTTGAGGGGACAAACACAGACACACAATCATATACAAACTTATGTATATATATATATATCGTCATCATCATCGTTTAACGTCCGCTTTCCATGCTAGCATGGGTTGGACGGTTCAACTGGGGTCTGGCAAGCTCGAAGGCTGCACCAGGCCAGTCAGATCTGGCAGTGTTTCTACAGCTGGATGCCCTTCCTAACGCCAACCACTCCAAGAGTGTAGTGGGTGATTTTATGTGCCACCGACACAGGTGCCAGACGAGGCTGGCAGACGGCCACGCTCGGATGGTGTTTTTATGTGCCACCGACACAGGTGCCAGACGAGGCTGGCGAACGGCCACGCTCGGATGGTGTTTGTTACGTGCCCTCAGCACGGAGGCCAGTCGATGCGGTACTGGCTACGGTCACGTTCAGATGGTTTTCTTATGTGCCACCGGCACTGGTACCACAAGGATACAAATTCCATTGATGTTCATCTATTTTGATTTGGTTTGATTTGATTTGATTGATATGTATATATATATATATATATATGTGTGTGTGTGTGTATACACATATATATACAATAGGCTTCTTTCAGTTTCCGTCTACCAAATCCACTCACAAGGCTTTGGTCAACCTGAGGCTATAGTAGAAGGCACTTGTCAAGGTGCCACACAGTGGGACTGAACGCAGAACCCTGTGGTTGGTAAGCAAGCTATTTACTACACAGCCACTCCTGTGCCTATACTAACAATTTTTTTCTGATTTTGGCAGAAAAACAGCAATTTTTGAAGGGAGGAGATGAACTGATTACATCAACCCCAGTATTTAACTGGTACTTTGTCAACCTAGAGAAATGAAAGGCAAAGATGATCTTGGTGGGATTTGATCTCAAAATGTAAAGAGCCTGAACAAATAATTTGAGAATAATGTTTGTGTGTTCAAAATGGGAAAAGTAAGAATGCAGTTTTGTTTGATCCTTAAATAATAATAATAATAATGAAATTATTGTATACAGTGCTCAGGTGCACCACAACTTGTCAGAAAGTGCATATAGAGTATATGCAGTAATGTACAAATGTCTGGAAAGCGAACAATGTATGAGTCAGATACATGCTTGCGTGTGTATGGAGGGGAGAAAATCAGGTGTAGTGTTGGCGAATCTCAGGAAGCATGGAAGTTTTGAAGGATGCAGTGCTCCGACAACTAACAACTGATGCTGGCAGTCTGTTCCATGCTTCAGTAACTCTTAGCATGAAAAAATGTTTCCGAAAGTCATGGGAGCTGTGCTGTTTTCTGACTTTGTAAATATGTCCACGGGTGTTAGATGGGTGCAATGGGATCCTTAAAGTTCCCTACCAATAACCAACAAAACAGAATTCTGGCCTGAATGATGTTGTGAAGAAAATCCCGTTAACCATGTTGCATGCGTTGACACAGCTTAAACTTTACTCGTCTGATTTTGTGAAAGATTTCTGAAGTCATCAGAACACCATGAACAACAATTTTATAAGATTATGGATTTTAGATAAAATCAATTTTATTCTATTCAAATCATTATTTTATTAAGACATCTTCAGTTGAACAAGGCAAAAGAATCTGTGAGTGTGTATATGTGTGTGTGTGTGTGTGTGTGTGTGTGTGTGTGTGTGTGTGCACGCATATATATACATATATATACACACACCTACACCTTGGTCCCTGGATCTTACATTTATATATATATATATATAATTGTTTTTTTAGAAAAACATAAATGGAGAGAAACCCACTCTTACAAAGTAGAGCAGTCTATATTAATTACTATAACATTAGAAGCCAGCCTTCACCAGTAATTAATATACACGTGTGTATATATATATATAAATATATATGTACAGAGAGAGAGAGAGGAGAGAGAGAGAGAGAGAGAGCATGTAAGAGAGACCAAGAGAAAGAGGGAGAGAAGGATAAAAGATATTTTATATATGTATATATATATATATATGGTTATATATGATTATATGTATATAATTATATATTATATATTAATATCTTGTGTGTGTGTGTGTGTTTTAAGCGCCCGCATCGATTTTCTTTATGAGTTCCCGAAGGAGTTTGACAGTTTTTGCCATTGCACACTGAATCGCTTCCTTTTGATAATGCTTCTGACAAGTACCAGCAAGACCAGTCTGTTTCTCAGTGACTGTGGCCTTACATTTCAGGAAGCTTCGCACTGAAACAGATGCAAACATGTTACATGGGATTAGAGAAGGCCATAGAAATCATAGTTCTAACGATTCAAAGTAGGAAGGAC
>NC_043005.1:4529992-4622492 GCF_006345805.1 Octopus sinensis | reverse complement strand
TTATGCCTCCATTCATCTTCCCACACTGCTTCAGACTGAACACACAGGCCTACATCAAGTGCCTGGTGGAGTTAGTACTGCCCTGGGTCAAGAAAGTGGCTGCTCGAAGACCCTATGTCTGGCAACAGGGCTCTACACCATCCCACACACGCAGGAGAACCCAGTTATGGCAGTCAGACAATTTCTGCGACCACATCACCCTTAACATCTGGCCACCTAACTCCTCAGACTGTAACTCCTTCATTATTATGTGTGGGGGCACAGTTGAGCAAGAGACCAACAAAACTCCTTGAAACACCAAAAATGAACTAAAGGTAAGGATTATGGCAGCATTCACCAACTTAAACAAGGAGACTATCCAGAAGAGTTGCAGGAGATTCCGAAGTCATCTGGAAGCCGTGGTTGAAGCCAATGGCGGTTTTATTGAATAAATTTACTCTTTAGTATTTCAAGATATTTTTATGTAATTTTGGTAAATATATCTTTTAAAATGAGTTGTGAGTGTTATTTTCATTTTTGCTTCACTTAGACGACAATATAGTCAGCACAACCAGTGTGTGTATATTTATATTATGTTTTTATGTGCTACTATTAGTTTCAGGTGATGAAAGCATGCCAGACAGTATTTTTAACACACCTGGTGACTTCCACCTTTTATATATCTTCTTTCTTGTTTTTCTCTCATCCTATTGTCCTATTTTTGGTTTGTTATGCTCTGTGGGCAGTGCCTGAAGAGTGCACTAGTGCACCAGACATGTTCAATAACACTTTCTGGCATACTTTCATCACATGAAACTAACAGTAGCACATAAAAACATATATTGTGTTTATTATCTCTCACCAGGTGGAATACTTTACACGTTAACCTTACCATTCTGGAAATGTACACTATACATATATATGTGTGTGTGTGTGTGTGTGTGTGTGTGTGTGTGTGTATAATATACATACATACATGTATACACACACACACATATATATATGTAAGTATGTAATACATATATACATACATACATATATTTATATATACACACATATATATATAGATATATATATATCATATAGTGAATCCAAACAAAAAAGAACAAACAAGAAAAAGCAATAACACGAGGACGTATTATCAGATGCTCAGGAAAGGAAGGAAAGAGAATTTAATGTTTCGAGCCAAGGCTCTTCTTCAGAAATAGAGGAAAGTCCAAAGGAAGGGAAGACGGAGGAAGAAAATCGCCAATGATGCACATGCAGTTACATTTTGAAACATATATGTATATACATATATAGATGTATGTGTGTGTGTTTATGCATGCATGAATGTATGTATGTATACACACACAGAGTATATATATATATATATGTATATATATATATATATAAAATACTTTGTAGTTAAAACAAACACAAGATCCATATGGTTTATTCTAACAGTAGAACCATTGCCCAAATAACAGCAGCTCATTACGAAAAAATATCAAAATTTCAATAAAAGCTATTCTAATAAGATTGGGAAAGTAAATATTCAGAATAAGAATAACGTCAAACTGAATAAAAAAAGAACTGAAATAGAAGAAAACGCTAAGAATTTAACAGTCATGGAAATGAAAATAACTTTGTGAAGGTACCTTTGCAAAGACTAAATGGGCTTATACTGTCTCTTCATAAGCTTGTCTCCTTAAACGTTCAGAATAATTTTTCCATCATCTTGGCTTAACGGCCCTCATCGTTTGTTTTTACTTTTTTGTTCCCATTGTCCTGTTCTTGTTACCCGTTTCATCCTCTGCAAAAAATCCCAAATTTTATTTAATTTGCTTTGCGAGAAGGACTGTTTCAATGAAGTTGCATCTTGTCCTTGCCTTCGTCATGTGGAGTAGATGAAACAGGGACAACTACAAAGAAGGGGAATATTCTTTATGTTGTATGACTCGTTTCTCTGTTTGTTTTTTTCGTTGTTCGAAAAAAGGTTCGTTTCTATGTCTTTATTTTTATGTTTTCGTTCCTCATTGTGTTCAACGTTTTTTTGATGTCCTGTGCCCATATATGCATATATATGTAGGTATGTACATATATGTATGTATATATGCATATATTTGTATATTATTTGTATTATACACACACATGTATGTATGTATAGAACAATGAATACAGAAAGAAGACAGCATGGAGTGGGGGTGGGAAACAAGTTTTAATAAATGAATTACTTTAATGCTTACAAAGAAAGAAAAGAGTCTGAATGTTTTGATGGATGCTGGAAGAGAGATGGGAAAGGAAGATGGGAAACAGAAGATGAGAATGAGAGGTAATGGGGAGGCAATTCTATGGGGTGGGGGGGGTTAAGAAGGAGGGAGTAGGGTGATGTGTGCCTATGTAGGAGTATATCCATGTGTAGAGATGAGCTTAGAGAGAGGTGTGTAGGTGTGTGAGGGTATTGGGATGTGTGCAAGTATGGGAGCGTGGTGAGATGGGAGGATGGTATGTACGTGTAATTGTATTTTATGTGCAAGGAAGGTGGGGGGGGATGAGAAGGTAGCAGATGTGAGTGTGAGGAGAAAGTGAAGCTAAAAAGAATTGTGGTATTTGGGAAGAAGCACCAATGCAAAAGTGCAATAATAGAAACAAGAGCACTCAGAGCGAGCAGACCTCTGCCAAGGCAACACCAACGTCCTCTCAACGATTAGCCGGAGAAGATTTTTAAAATGAGAATATCTGAAATAAACTTGACTGCTCCCACATACGAGAATACTAAAAATGAACCCAACCGCTCTCAAAATTTAAGTAAAAAAACAGGGAAAATAATCCAGAATCCTTGTCCAGCACCAGATCGATCCCCAAATCTAATCAGTTTGTGCCAGCCACGAGGCGAAACATCCCTGAAAGTTTCATCTGAATCTATCCAGTGGTTCTTGAGATATTTTGTCCATGGACAAACAAACAAATGCAACTAAAAACAATACCTCTGCCTTGCTAAGGCAGAGGCAAAAATAATAAAGTGCACAATGATAACACTGGTGGAAAGTCTGTGTATGTAACAAGTGCAATGTCTGGAGAAAGCAAAACTTGATAAAAGAAGGCAGTTGAAATGGCTCCAGGCAAAAAGGGGAATCAATTTAAGGTTTTCAGAGCTGAATGTTGTGAGTGTATGTGTATGTGCATGTATTTATATATATATATATATATATATATATATATATATATATATATATATATTATATATATATATATATATATATATATATATATATATATATATGTATGTATATATCATCATCATCATCATCATGGTTTAACGTTCGTTTTCCATGCTAGCAGGGGTTGGACGGTTCAACCGGGGTCTGGGAAGCCAGGAGGCTGCACCAGGCTCCAGTCTGATCTGGCAGTGTTTCTACAGCTGGATGCCCTTCCTAACGCCAACCACTCCGTGAGTGTAGTGGGTGCTTTTTTTACATGCCACCGGCACAGGGGCCAGAGCAGGCTGGCAAACAGCTACGATCAGATCGTGCTTTTATGTGTCACTGACACAGACGACAGTCAGGTGGCACTACACATACATACATACATATATATATATATATATATATATATATATATATATATATATATATAATATATATATATGCACATATGTATGCATGTATGTATGTATGTATATTTGTATGTATATATGTATGTGTGTGTGCGTGCGGGCGGGCGGGCATGTGTGTGTGTGTGTACATGCATACATACGCCCACACAAACATATAAAGCATTTTTATATTCAATTGGCTGAAATAACAAAGCAACTGAAGGCCTGAGAGTTTCGTGTAAGACCCTTGATATATACAGTATGTATATATTATATGTAAGTTTTATCTATCTGTCTATTCTCTCCCCCTCTCTCTCTCTCTCTCTCTCTCTCTCTCTCTCTCTCTCTATATATATATATATATATATATATATATATATATATATATATATATTTATATCTATATTTATATTTATATGCACAAACACACAGACATGCCCCAGGCACTGGTGGAAACAAGTGTTCACCACTGTTTTTGAATTTATCTCAACTGGTTCACTTCACCCCACAACCACTAACCTCATTGTAACCACACTCCAACCCTCCACTGTCTACTTTGTCCCCAAAATTCACAAATCAGAAAATCCTGGCCATTTTATTCTCTCCACATGAAACTGCTCTTCTGTACTTCTACCATTGTACTTTAATAAAATACTATCACCTTTCGCCACTGGCCCCTTTTCCCCCATCCTCCCCCACAATGATGTCTCCTACCTGTGCCAATACTACAACATTCCTCTGCTTAGCTAACCTTATCCTAACTCATAATCCCATTTTTTTCTCTGAGGAATTTAACAAAAGCAAGTCAACAGGTTTGCCTTGGGAACTAGGATGGGCCCCAATTATGCAAACCTCTTTGTGGCCTGCATCGAAAAGCAAATCTTCCCCCAATTCACAAGACCCATCACAGACCTTACAGTCCTTACTTTGACTGCTGGGTCAGCACTACCCCCCCCCCCAGACAACAGCTTGAGAGTTTTATCTGGTTGATAAACTCTTTTCATCTTTACTTCTACTGTTTCAAATACTTCTGTTAGTTTCCTAAAAACTCCATCGCTATCAACAATATTCACTTGTCTACCTCCATCCTCTGTAAGCCTATTAACTCCCATTCTTGTCTCCATGACTCTTCTTCTTACTCCAAACACTCTAAATCTCTCATACCATTCTCTCAACTCCTGCACTCTCTCTCTCTCTCTCTGGCTCTGCAGTATTGATTTGGATTTTGAATCTCAATGTAAAAGTATGCGGCCTCTCTTACTGAATTAAATGTATCCCTAATCAATTGTTGGTCCTGCACGAACACACTACTGCTTTCTTATCCTATTTAAGTACACCATTACTTTTTATTCCATACTCTCTCATCTTTTACCCATCTGCTTTCTGTTCCACAACTTCCAAATTCTACTTACTGAACCCAAACCACTTCAATCCTTCCTGTACCATCTATCCTTGCTTTCAAAAAGGATTAGAATCCCAGAAATCTCCTTAGAAGCTCCACAGCACCCTGGCCCTCACAACCAGGCACTTTTAACGGCACTCACCACTAATGCAAAACCTGCCCCTGTATTAGCAATGCTACAACCATCACTGGGCCCAAGTTATAATATCACAATACTCAGAATTTCTGTTGTACAAACTATGCAGCACTCTTTATGTTGGGGAAACACAAAGACAACTTGCCAACCTCTTTCAGAAGCACAGGTTGTGTACACCAGGTCAACTGGTCACCACCTACTTCAATGCAACTGGCCATTCCATTTTTGCACACCATCAATCGACAGACTCAATGAAACAGTGGAAACAAAGTTTCATATTTGAACTCAGGACTACAACATTAACAAGTCTAAGTGAATGCTTTCCCCCTTCACCTCCTCTTATTCTAGTAATTCCTTTCTTATCCTTCAACTGCCTTCTCACTTCATTCCTGCTTATGTCTGCTTCTCCACCACATTCCATTCTTTCCCTTCTATCTTGCTCACCTAGTTTCTCTCTCCTATTATTTCTTGTCTATGTGTGAAGCTCCTGTGGTCCTGTGGTCCTTATCAGTTGCAGCCAATTTCTTAAACTTAGAGGAAGTAAAACTCTGTTGTTTCTCTTTCATTTTCATTCCTGCCAACCCTTCCTTAAAGAAGGACTGTCCAGTTAGTTGGATTTTCCCTATGGCTGTTCATGATGCTCTTCACACACACATCTTTATATGTATAATAAAGCTACCATTAGTTTCATGCAAAGAAAATTATCTTAATATCTTAACAATTTTTCAAGCCAGTCACATGGAGAATTGTTCATCTCCCGTTTGGACGAAAAGTCTCAGGTAAAGTATCACTAATTCTCACAAAGTTTTATAAAGAAAATAATAAATCAAGGGGCGCTACTCTCTGGTGACAACTTTTGAGTGGTTATCTCCCTTGAGTTTGACTTTTCGAAAGGGTTCTGTTGGATGGTGAATTTATTTGTATTATATTATATCACATTATATTCTGGGTATATGTGATGTTTGTGTGCTGAGGGAGTTCATCAGGGGTGGGAAGCATGTTTCTTCTGTGTTGGGTTTCGTGTGTTGTGTATATTCAGCGTTCACATTCAGGGAAAGAAACTATCCTGGTGAGTTTAGCAGTGTGGGTGGTGGTTCATCTTTGGAGTGTTGGAGAGTAAGGTATTGCTTGTGTATTCAGGGAGAGAATGTTTCATTCCTAACATTTCAGAAAAATGGATATTTTTTAATTAAATTTTCTACAAATACGTTTCAGATGTTGTAGATTATGATTTATCAGGATTTAATGTGAAAAATAATGACACACATAAAAACTTTCTTTTTTAGAAATTTCAAGTTTCATTTTGTAAAGATATGTGATGTGTGTTAGTATGTGTGTGTGTGTCAGTATGTGTGTGCGCATGCCCACCAATCATTTTTTTTTTTTTGCATATTAGATTCCAATTATTCATGTTCTGGAAGTTTTGAGGAAACAAAGTCAGGCAAGCTGACATAGTTAATTGAACCAGCATTATAATTAATTAATTTTGTTGATTGTGAGGTTACAAAAAATTAACCCTTTTAATGCTAACCCAACTGAAGTCTCTTCTCAAAAACTTTCTATGAAAATTTCAAGTTAATTTATATTCTAGACACTATCTTAATAGCAACAAATTTATTTTCATTAAATTCTTTTATTTTCAAAATCAATTTAAGTCAATTGGAATAAAGACTGCATTCAACAGAAAAACGGTAAGAATAAGGCTTAGAGGGATCTAAATCATAACCTTCCATCCTCACTTAAATGTTCATTCATGTTCCAAAACATAAAACTTAATGTGACAGTTATTTCACCAAATTCTTCGTTATTTTCACAATTAATTACAACAAAGTCATTGTATTTCAGCAGAAATATGGTAATAAATGCAAAGTGGAACTGACTGAAGTTCAAAAATGAAGGGGAATGAGAAACCCAGCTGCAACAGACAGCTAGAGTCAGGACAGCTCCCTGGCAGGCCAGCACCATGCCAAACCGTCCAACCCATGCCAGCATGGAAAGCAGATGTTAAATGATGTTGATGATGATGCTACATACATACATATATATATATATATATATATATACATACACACACACACACATATATAGATATATATACATACATACACATACATATATGTGTGTGTATTATATATGTATATAAGTATGTGTGTATATGTGTCTGTGCATGTGTTTATGTATAAGTGTGTGTGTACATGTGTATGCATTAGATTATGAATTAAAAGCAATTAAAAGTAATGTAATCATTATGGCTCACACATACACAGTGTCTGTTTTGTTTATTCACCGAATTTGCTGTGGGATCGCATCCAGGAAAGCTCCCTACATAATGCCGAGTATTAAAGAGCCCCTGAATGTCACCATTATATATATATGGCAGAAACGTTAGCACATTGGGCGAAATGCTTAGCAGCATTTCGTCTGTCTTTACGTTTTGAGTTCAAATTCCACCTCTCACCCTTTTGGGGGTGATAAATCAAGAACCAGTTGCATACTGGAGTCGATCTAATTGACTGGGCCCCTCTCCCAAAATTTTGGGTCTTGTGCCTAGAGCAGAAACTATATATGGTATGTTGAGTTACTTCCCTTTACTTATTCAACTGACCATATTTCAGTAAAGCAGTCATTGCCAATCAGTATTTCAGCAGGAATGGCCACTTGATTAATAAGTCTCCTGTAAAATTGCCTTTTTTAAAAAATCTATTAATCTAGGTTGTTGTAACATGACTTAATGTGGTTGTTATTGACAACCATGGAAACTGGACTGGTAAGAGTTATCCATCTTGGTCTCGGTCGATGTCCCGTTCACAGCATGACGTTGTTTGTGAACCCCAGTCACACATCCACATTTAATTCTCCCTTTTTAGCCATAAATCATTCAAAATAACAATACCACTACTGCTATAACCAACTCTAAAAACCGGGCCTGCATCACTTCAAAAATCTATTTCTTTAATAAGCCAACAGAGGGAGCCTTACATCAATGGTTGTCAATAAGGGTCCATTTCACCATTTGGATTCACTTAAAATTTTGTTGTTTAAATTTATGTGCAATAAATGGTTTAAGGAGCACTCCATCGGTTACGACGACGAGGGTCCCAGCTGATCCGATCAACGGAACAGCTTGCTCATGAAATTAACATGCAAGTGGCTGAGCACTCCACAGACACATGTACCCCTAACATAGTTCACAGAGTCTGACAAGGATGGCCCTTTGAAGTACAAGTACTACACAATTTTGTCAGCTGAGAAGACCAGAGCAACATGAAATAAAATGTTGCCGGGAATTGAACTCATGACCTTACAATCGTGAGTCGAATGCCCTAACCACTAAGCCACGTGCCTTCGCAATAAATGGTTATAAGTCTACAAAACATTTAATGTTTCAGTAATTTTTTTAAATACAATTCCTAATATTTAATTATAAAAATACAATGGGACTTTTTCAAACATCGAATGACTATAGGGGTCCAGGAGAGTAGAATAGGAATCAAAGGGGTCCACAGATAGAAAAGGGTTGGGAACCTCTGCTCTACATTGTCTCTAGACCTGCTAGATATAGCAACCAAATATCCTTCAAATCACACTATGTTGTCTTCATAAAAGGACACATTTGATGATATAGTCCAAGGTACACCATATGTGTGTGTGTGTGAGTGTGGAATGGTTACAGATATCTGAAAGAATGATGATCATGGGCCACATAACCATTTTGTTCAATACAAGACAGTGAATACACAAAAAATACAGACAACAAACAGATTTGCAAATACCATAAGGCACAGAAAGTGTGCCTAAAGCCAGCTGGAGACGATGATCTCCTGGGGCTACAAGCTACAGTAACACCCACCCTTAGCGGTTAGCCATATTGAGATGGCTAGTATACTTTACGTTAAGAAACAGATTCATTTACCAGAAAGTTATCAAAGAAGGCGATGTTAGCAATGAGATAGTTACATCACATCCAGTGCACAAATATCCGAATCTCACAAACTAAGCAGCAAAAATGGTGAGGTTTGTGGAACTGGCATTTAGCTTTTAAGATGTTATCAATATTTGTTTTGGAATTGCTGCATCTGACCAAGAGAATTGCTTTCAAATGTTAATCAGTCGACCTCGTTTGATGTGCTGACTTCACTTTCTTCATTTTTGAAAATATTTGCTCACAGACATAAGTTGTTCTAAACACTGATGCCATAGCAGAGGCAAATGACCTCTCATTGCAGGTGCTTGCACAAATGGTACAATGCAGCAGCAGGCCGGATGAACTGACCTCGTGGGCTGGATCTGGCCTGCAGGCCATAATTTGGTGACCCCTGCTCTGTAGGAATAAATTTGATGAGAGAAAAATCTATCACTGCTGGACAAAAGAGTACTCTGTGACAGGTAACTTTCCTAGAAAACTGGTTTTTACAGGTAAGACTAGGTTAATACAGATTTAATTGTTCCACCTATAAAATATGTCAGTGTGTCATATCTCATTTCCATAATGCTATGAGGTTGACTGCTGGGTCCTGTATATTAAGGGTTAATCCAGGATTAGATATGTAACTAATAATATGTCCCACCCTTATCATATACATATATATATATACATATATATATATATATATATATATAATATATATATATATATATATATATATTATATATATATATATATTATATATATATATATATTTATCTCTGTGTGTGTTTGTGTCTTGATAACTGGTGTTGGTTTGTTTACACCTCCATAGCTTTGCAGTTTGGTAAAAGAGACCGATAGAATAAGTACCAGGTTTAAAAAAATAGTTTTGGGGTCAATTCATTCAACTAAAATTCTTCAAGGTAGTGCCCCAGCATGGCCACAGTCTAATGACTGAAACACGTAAAAGATAAAAGGTAAGCAATCCTACAACTGTTCTTCTTTAGAGTTCAAAATTGTTGATTTTCTAATAGTAATCCTATTTTCCACTGTCTCACACTGTCCCCTTTCTTTCTGACTAACCCCTAATACCGTAAGAACCAAGAACCACCAACTTGAACTTGTCAATTACAATGAAAAATGAAAAACAAACAAGTTTTTTAGAAGTCAAAGTGTTTTAGTTTTCGTTGTTTTTAAGTGTTATAGACAAGAGTCTGATTAGATTCATGACGTCTTCCATGGCACACGAGATGGCTTCTTTCTGGGTCCCCTTTGTGCAGGTGCTGGTGAGCTTGGTCTCATTCTCGGTGACAACCGCCTTGCACTTAAATAGATCAGGCACTGGAGAGATAGAGAGGATAAAAAGAAATGGCAACAATAAGCAGTGATTCTATTCATCAGGCAATAAGGGAAGGGACATGTTACTAGTTGCATATCTAATCCTGGATTAACCCTTAATATACGGGACCCAGCAGTCAACCTCATTGGATTATGTAAATGAGATATGACACTGACATATTTTATGTTGTTTAAGGTCTCTGATGAGTATCATCGTCGTCATCATCATTTAACATCTGTTTTCCATGCTAGCATGGGTTGGATGGTTTGACAGGAGATGGCAAGGCTGGAGAGCTGCACCAGGCTTCGGTTGTCAGTTTGGGCAGGGTTTCTATTGCTGGATGCCCTTCCTAATGACAAATCAAAGCAGGCTGATAACTGACAAATACCTGCTGCTTTAAACATGGAGCCTAATTTCACAGGGATACTAAACATATATTTCTTAACCCTTTTGAGACCAATCCACATAAAACCCCATCTGCTTCTATGATGCAAGCTCCCAGCCTTAAAGGGATCTAAATTAAAATCTTCCTTCAAAATTTCATAATATTTTATATTTCAATGTCAGTTATTTTACTAAATTCTTCACCGTTTTCAAAATCAATCGAAATATAAGAAGTGTGTTTCAACAGAAATATGGAAAAAACAAAAGTGTTCCAACACAGGGATATGATTCTGCGTACATATTTATTTTTAACCCATGTTAAAGTGGTATTGTTGCAATTAAACTTACATTACTTTGTAACCATGAAGACACGTGGCTTAGTGGTTAGGGGTATTCGGCTTGCGATCATAAGGTCATGAGCTCAATTCCCGGTGATGTGGTGTGTCCTTGAGCAAGACACTTTGTTTCACGTTGCTCCAGTCCACTCAGCTGACAAAAATGAGTGGTACCTGTATTTCAAAGGGCCAGCTTTGTCACACTCTGTGCCACACTGAATCTCCGGAGAACTACGTTAAGGGTACATGTGTCTGTGGAGTGCTCAGCCACTTGCATGTTAATTTCACGAGCAGGCTGTTCCGTTGATTGTACAAGCTGGGACCCTCATCGTCGTAACTGACAGAGTACTCCCCCAGCCCCCCACTTTGTAACCAAACTGATTAGTAAACTACCACAGAAGGTTTGCATCATTATCCAGTGTATTGAGGCAACATGTATCTTTACAGAGCTCATCTCTCTCTCTCTCTGTCTTCAAAGCCAACCAGTCATGAATTTGTATTCAGCATTCCAAGTCAATGAAACACTCAGCAATAATGTACTGCTCCTACTGTATACAGCCACAAATTATACATCCACATGACGCATGTTTATAGATGGGGGTTGTGAGGCAATGATTGCTAGTTATCTTTGTTTATTGTAAAGTTACTAGTGGGTTAGTGACAAGATTTAGACAGTTGGCTCTTTGGAACTAGTCATGAGAAACCTGTGGCCTATGGGACATTCTGAATGGTACACCTAACAAAATGTTACCTTGAATTTTTGCCAGTAGTGCATCCCACCTAATGATGAACCATGTCTCAAGTGGCCCACTCTTCAAATAAGGTTTCCGTCCCTGCTTTAGACAGTAGGCTAGCACCTTATTAACTAATCCAGCTGCCATCATCGTTCATTAGAGCATTAACACATCAGTAATCTGATGTGAAAAGGTGGGATTCATGAAAGAAAAGAAAGGGTCAAACATTGAACTAAGTGGCCATGCGTTGTACACTACCTTGAAAGGTACAGTCAATATATTGTAGATTGCCCCTTATTTCTATAACCTCAAATAAATGAAAGACAAAGTTGACCTAGCTGAGATTTGAACACAGAATGTCATAGGATACAGCTAAATAGCTTAAACTATTTTTGTCCAATAATTTACCAATTCCACTACGCACTGCTACCTTGATTTAAGCTTTACTCTTCCTTCTTTTATATCTATTATTATTGCCATTGACTAGTTTCACTTTGATTGTGTTTCTCTGCAGTACACTGAGTACAGTTTGTGTGCCTTGGCTATGTGCAGTGCACTGTTTGGTTTTTTTGGCTCTATTGTATTCAGTAGTGCTGTCTTCAGGATGCTGTATAGATTTGTAAGTCCTAGCGTTTTTGGTTATATATTAGTCTGCCTGTTTCTCCTTGTTTATCAGTTCCAAACCACTTCTTATTATTAGGATTGTTACTCTTTTTTCATTTCTCTGAGCGATAAATTATCATCTGTTCAGATTGGCACATTGATTAGAAGTCAATTCCCACCTGGTTTTCTTTGATAACAATATCTGATCAATTATCATTAACCTCTGTATCTGTGTATATTGGCCTATTTCAGAGTATGGTTACTTTGTAATTCTTTAAAACCTTTTCTGGTGTATCCCTACACCACCTCTGTCCTCTTCGTATTCATATTACTTGCACAACTTCCACTGGATATAAGCTTCTAACTCTTTCCTGTCTCTAGAAATGTTCTTTCTTGGCTAAAACTGAGCAACTTGGCACAATGTGCTTGTTTCTTTGTCGTTGTTGCTGTTGTTGTTGTTATTATTGTTGAGCTGGCAAAACTGTTAGCATGTTGGACATTATTTCTCCATCTTCACGTTCTGAGTTCAAATTTCGCTGAGGTCCACTTTGCCTTTTATCTTTTCGAGAGCAGTAAAATAATCAGTACCAGTCAAATACTGAGGTCCATGTAATCAACCCCCGCCCTCAAAACACTGCTGCCTCTACACCAAAATTTAAAACCAATATTATTATCATCATTGTTGTCATCATCAATATCATTATTATTGTTGTTATTATTATGTACCCACCCACCTACCTACCTTCCTACCTACCTACCTACCTACCTACCTACCTACCTACCTACCTACATACATACCTAAACCTACCTACCTATCTACCTACCCACCTACATACCTAAACCTACCTACCTACCTATCTACCTACCCACCTACTTACCTACCTATCAACCTATCTAAATATCGATCAACCAATCAATTAACAATCTATGTGGCACAGTGGCCAAGTGGGTAAGGTCCTAGGATCCAGACGCATGGGACAGCAGTTTGTAACTAAGTGCAGACAAATCATTTCCTCGGTTCAACTTGGTCTGTCTCTGGGGTCAGCATTAAATACATCATACTGACTCAATTGACATTGGTGAAAACCAGTAACGAGAATGCTGGCACCTGTGAAAGCCTGAAGCTTTATAAGAACTTTTGCCATGGGATCTGTAATTCTTCAGTGTCAAAAATAATAATTTTTGCAACAAACCAGGGAACAAACAGAAATGTATATTAATTAAAATTAATAGCTATAAGCAACACAAGCCTTGATTGCATTTTTTCCTCTTAGAATGAAGCATAAAACCAATGTTAAAAAAGCGCAAAATACTTATTTTATACATACATACACACACCCATCCATCCATCCATCCATGCATACATACATACATCCATCCATCCATCCATCCATACATACATACATTCATGATAGCCGTCCACTTGTGACCGAGGAAGACCATTGCTGACCTTCAGGAACATATCCTTCAATTGTGGGTTAACAAGGCTATCAATGGTTTCATGTTAGGAGAAATCTCTTAAGAATTCTCCTCCAAAATGGAGATGAGTACCAATGTTCCCATGTGACTCACTTGAGGATTGCTAAAAGATTCCTCATTACATGAAACCACTGGTAGCCTTGTTAACCCACAAATAAAGTATATATATATTATATATATATTGGGCGTACATACATATATGCATATACACACACACACACACACACACACTATTTGATAACAGTCAGACTTGGCTCCTTTCAATGTAAAGCTTTTCGGCTCCTCAAATGAACCTATAGAGACAGGTTAGTTCTCTGAGCACCTCTGACACTTTGAGATGAATGGAGCTGAGTCTGACTGTTGTTGCATAATATATGTAACTCCTACTAAATGTATTGAGTGCTACTTTCTTTCATTTGATCGCTCACTCACATATGCGTGTGTGTGTATGCATACACACTCACATACACAGACTTTTGTATAGATACTTACATATAAATATACATTGTGTGTGTGTGGTGTGTATGTGTGTATACACATACACATAGATGTACAACAAACACATACATGCATTTATATACACATCTATAGACATCTATGTTTACATGATCCCTGTGCCAGTGGCACATAAAAAGCACCATCCGAATGTGGCTGATGCCAGCGCCGCCTTAACTGGCTTCCATGCCGGTGGTATGTAAAAAGCACCAACTGATTGTGGCCGTTGCCAGCCTCCCCTGGCACCTGTGCCGGTGGCACGTAAAAAGCACCCACTACACTCACGGAGTGGTTGGCGTTAGGAAGGGCATCCAGCTGTAGAAACTCTGCCAGATCAAACTGGGCCTGGTGCAGCCTCCTGGCTTCCCAGACCCCAGTTGAACTGTCCAACCCATGCCAGCATGGAAAGTGGACGTTAAACGATGATGATGATACAGCAAACAAAACAACTTTATATAAATATCTGTATAGATATAGTTTATATATGTATGTTTGTTTAAACAGTCATAAGCTAAAAGAGAAGCCAGAACTTATCTGCAGTTTCCTAAATTTTCATGTTTATTGTTGTTGGCTGAATGCTCCAATTCGCATCCATAACTCAGCATTTAGCCATGTTCTTGCTAATTTCAGTAAAAACAACCAAAGTGTATTTATCTGTAGAGTGAATCATTAAAACTTATTTCTGTGTTTGATAGGAAAACAAAAGATATACTTTTTTTTTCCTTTATAGGAATGGTTGATAAATGAATTTGGTCAAAAAGGCATAACTTTAAATCTGTTGACATAAATTTTTAGAAAAAAAAATGTTTTTACATGAAAGCAGTATGTAAGGGGAGATAACTCTGGCATAAATATAGTGACTTCCTGTTTGAGATTGTTAAAAATACCAGTAACGAAGTTGTTATACTTCAACAGAAAACACTGCTTATGTGAATTAGATGAAAGCAATCCAGTTTCTTTGTTTTTTATGTTTTGAGTGATGTAGAAGTATGAATAATTTGTCAAGTGTGTACAGTGGACAGATGATGTCAGATAGTTGATGATTTTTTTCTTTTAAATAGAATCTGATAATGCTTCCACATCTTGCAATAAAGCACTAAAAGCAACCAGATTCAAAAGTGATATGATATACACCCGATGATTCTCATCTGCCTTCTCTTTAAATATCAAATCTAAGGTTGCTAAAAAATAAATAACTTTAAACTGAATTACAATATGGTTGTAAACCATCAAAATAATCTCAGTGGCAACTGTTTCCCCCGATAGGAACGTTGTAACAGCAGACAAACACTTGAACTAAACTAAATTAGGTGCACACATAGAACTGCTCCTTAACCAGTTATGCAAAGCTGAAGTGATTATCTTTGAGGCAGAAGTCGTCTCCGCTAAATGAAATCAAAACACGATGGAGATATGGTGGAAGGTAACTTCCAACAAAGCTGTTTCAACTTTATTTCTTTCTTCAAGAAATGTAAAAAAGAGGAAAGTATCTAAGCTACTCAATTATGTCCGATATTTTAAAGAAAAACATGTTACTGTGTTCAAAATTAAATAGAAGATTTTAAACTATTTAGAAATTGTATAAAAAATTCTAAGTAAAAAAAAAACCTTTCGTATTCAATGATCTTAATAAATCCACAGACTAAATGTCAGATAAAAGATCTTCACTAAATGCCAACAACTTGTGAAGTATCTACTCTCCCTTTACTTGTTTCAGTCACTTGACTGCAGCCATGCTGGAACACTGCCTTTCATCGAGGAAATTGACCCCCCAGGACTTATTCATTGTAAGACTAGTACTTATTCTATTGGTCACTTTTGCTGAACCGCTAAGTTACAGGGACGTAAACACACCAGCATCGGTTGTCAAGTGATGTTGGGGGTGGGGGACAAACACAGACACACAAACACACACACATATATACATATACATATACACGATGGGCTTCTTTCAGTTTCTGCCTACCAAATCCACTCACAAGATTTTGGTTGGCCCGAGGCTATAGTAGAAGATACTTGCCCAAGGTGCCATGCAGTGGGACTGAACCTGGAATTATGTGGTTGGTAAGCAAGCTACTTACCACACAGCCACTCCTGAAACTCTGGTCACTTATACTATCACCTGCTTGAATAAATTAATAATCACCTGTGTACCAGCACTCACAATGTCTCTATTTGCCTTCTTTGTTGTGAACACCATATCAGTCTCAACAATTTCTTCCCTTTATACCTCTATTCCCTACTAGGAACTCCACATTTTATATAAGGATACACTCATCGATTCCTTTATTATTTCAAATTATCAACTTCTCATGGAAGATTAAGATTCTATTTTAAACCAATCCATGTAAATTAACTCACTGTTCACTATATGAATTACACTTGTAATATTTAACCCCCACCCAAAAAAACACCCCAATATAAACTAATTTATGTATGTCACAGACATTTAAGTTCAAGTTTGGTCAATTATTGATTTGTCTGATGATGGTGTGGAAACATACCTGAACAGGAAACTCTGTCATGAGGTATTATCATTAATGAAATAAAACAATTAACATATTTGATTTAATATTTGTATCAAATACTCTGATATTGTTTTGTAAAGAACCTATTATATGGTCATGAAGCTTAGTTTCCAACTTCAAGGCTTCAGGTTCAATCCCATTGTGTGGCATCTTGGGCAAGTGTCTTCTAATATAGCATTAAGCCAATCAAAGAGTCATGTGAAAATTCAAAGAAGCCCATTGCCTGCGCACACACACACACACACGTGTGTGTGTGTGTCTGTGTTTATATGTGTATGTGTGTATGTCTTCTTGTCTTGACATCACATGATAGTCGTAAACAAGAATCACTGTCACACAAGCGGTATTATTTGTTTCCAATTTTCCATGAAAGTCATGTTCAGCCATGGAGGAATGTTACTTTGCTTGGAGACAGGTAAGAGCTGGCAAGAGGAATGCCCTCCAGCCATGGACATCAGTGAATTCCATCTCACTCAAACAAGCATGAAAATATGAATGCTGAAACGATGAGGAAACTTGATTCGCAACCTTTACACCATGCTTGTGAAAGTGTATGGTTTAGTGGTTAGGGTGTTGTACTCACAATCATAAGATTGTGGTTTCAATTCCCAGGCTAAGCAGCACATTGGACTTTTGTGCAGGACTCTTCATTTCTCACTCTTCCAGTTCACTGAGTTTTAAATGAGTTCCAGCAATAGATAGGAAGTTAACCCTGTGATGGACCATCATCCCATCCAGGGGAGAGGGAATGTTGGCATCTCAGTCACTTATACAACATGGAAACCAAGTTAAGTTCCTGCTGGTCTTATTAGCCCTAGGGGTGGTGATGGACCAAAGTCTAAAAGAATGGCAGTGACGTAACCTTTGTAGTCCCACAGCCCACCCACATAGACTGGTGAGACCGATATGATTGGTGCCAAAAACCGAAACCGCAAATTTCTGAACAAGGAGAGAACTGAGAGTTCGGACTGAATACTTGCAAGAGAATGTGCTCTGTTTAACCCTTTAGCATCTAAACTGACCCTTTCTGGCTCAAATATTCTACCTGTTTTATTTTAACACTGACCAGATCTGTCCTCTCACACCTACCCTACATCATTCTAAATCCCATCATTGAAATCTCAAAGTTACAAGTCAATGCACCGTTCATACTAAACAATGGGAATAAATAAGCATTACATTTTCTTGAGTGATTTGAATGCTTAAAGACTAAAGGGGGACGTGTTAGGCCTACCATCCTGGTTAGTTCTTAGGCCTGAGTTACTGTGAATGTCAATGGTCATTTGTTGTAGCAACTGCTTTTATAGCTGGGTGCCCTTTCTTATAACTGACCACTCTGTTGTGAGACGTAAGTGAAGCCTGTTTTTTTTTTGTTGTTGCTTTTGCTGTTGTATGACATGTTGTTTATTAGAAATATCAAAAATAAAACAGGCTTTATACTTACACAAGAAACGTTTCCCAATGATGTGGCATCGGTCAGCAACAAAATGAAGAACAAAACTGGTCTCTGGAACAGGTATCTAGTAAGGAATACAATAAGACATTGATTTTACTATTTAAAAAACACA
Source organism: Octopus sinensis (assembly GCF_006345805.1). Lineage (NCBI taxonomy): Eukaryota > Metazoa > Mollusca > Cephalopoda > Octopoda > Octopodidae > Octopus > Octopus sinensis. The sequence continues at coordinate 4,604,026 of NC_043005.1, read as the reverse complement.
TTTTACTGTTAAACCCAAAATCCAAAATAAACATCAATAGAAGAATATGCAACAATAATTTTTCATTCCTTGCTCAACCGTTACATAAAATACCAAATGGAGGCACAATAGCCCAGTGGTTAGGGCAGTGGACTTGTGGTTTTGGGATCGTGGTTTTGATTTCCAGACTGGGTGTTGTGAGTGTTTATTGAGCGAAAACACCTAAAAGCGAAAACACCTGTTTATGTTGTACCTGTATTTCAAAAGGGCCAGCCTTGTCACACTCTGTGTCATGCTGAATCTCCCCGAGAACTCCTTTAAGGGTACACATGTCTGTGGAGTTCTCAGCCACTTACACGTTAATTTCACGAGCAGTCTGTTCCATTGATCAGATCAACTGGATCGTAACCGACAGAGTGCAACGACAAAAATAACAAATTATATAACCCCTACCCCAATAAATACCATTATAACAATAAGAAACAATTAAAATTTATACATGTATAGGCAAGGGTGGCTGTGTGTTAAGAAGCTTGCTTCCCAACCACATAGTCCTGGGTTCAGTCTCACTGCATGGCACCTTGGGCAAGTGTCTTCTATTATAACCTCAAGCCAACCAAAGCCTTGTGAGTAGATTTGGTAGATGGAAACTGAAAGAAGCCTGTCATGTGTGTGTGTGTGTGTGTGTGTGTGTGTGTGTGTGTGTATTCAACATTGTAACATGACACTGTATGAGGAAAACAGTGTTGTCAAGTTTTCACCCCCTGTAAACAACTCTCAAAACATCCTGAAACTCTGCACTTTCAAAAGTTGACTTGAAAAAAACAGACAAGAGTTGATGACAGGAAGAGCACCCCGCCATAAACACATTGGCTCAATAAGTCCCTGTTCAACCCACACCAATATGGAAAACATTATTACTTTCTACTCTAGGCACAAGGCCCAAAATTTTTGGGAAGTGGGAGGGGGGGCAGTCGATTAGATCGACCCCAGTATGCAACTGGTACTTAATTTATCGACTTCGAAAGGATGAAAGGTAAATTCAACCCCAGCAAATTTGAACTCAGAATGTAAGAAGCACCCCTAAGCATTTCACCCTCCATGCTAACATTTCTTGCTGCCTTATGGAAAACATTATTGCGTTTGTCAAACTAAGATTACATCTACTACCCCAGAACAAATTCATGGCCCTTCAGGGACTTTTTTACATATTTTCTGGAGGGATTAGTCAAAGGAAGAAAGAAGAGGAATAAGAAACAAAGAGAGAGAGAGAGAGAGAGGGGGGAGATGGGTGCAGGTGAGAGCAAGAAGAAGAAAAGCAAGGAATGAGAAAGAGAGAGTGAGGAAGGTAGATAAATATAAGATGAAAGAGAGAGCGAATAAATGAATGATGGACCCTTAATCCCCTTTTGGCTCATGAAGGAAGGAAGGTGATATCACTGTAAGACAGTCAGTTTAATCTCTGTAAACTATGGATCAAAGTCAAGAAAGCTCTGGATCTCCCCTGCTTGCTTTAACAGCCAAATATTTTCCTGTTTTCTGTTGAATTGTAAGATCCAGAAATGTAAGACTTTCTACTCTTCGTGGCAATGGAATTTATCCATCTTTCTATAAACTCTGCTGGTCTAGTTATTGACTCTGATGGTAGCCCTGAGAATAAGGAACGAACTGAGTGAAACGAGAAGCAAGGGGACTTCAATCAAAGTCTTGGGTTGCCAATAGCTTACCATTACATTACTTCAAACACACACACATACGCAGACATGACCCATCTTTAAAGCTACTGCCACCACCATCTTCCTCCACTTCCACCTCTTCCCCCTCCTCATTTCCCTCTCCTTCCCTCCCCTCTTCCTCCTCCTCCTCATCACCCTCCTTTTCTACCTCCCCACCACCCTTCTCATCACCTTCCTCTTCTTCCTCCATCTCTTCTCCTCCTACTCCTCTCCTTCCTCCTCACCCCCTTCCTCATCCTCCCTCCTCCTCCTCCCCTCACCACCACCGCTGCCACCACCACTGCTGCCACTGCTACTACCATCACCACTACCACCACCACCACAACCATCATCATCCTCATCATCAATTATCCCATGCCAGCATAGGTTGGAGGATTTGACAGGATCTGATGAACCAGAAGATCAAGACATGCCCCACTCTCTCGTCTGGTAGGGTTTCCACAGCTAGAGGCCCTTCCTTATACCAACCAATCTATAGAATGTTCTGGATGCTTTTTCCATGGCACCTGTACTAATTGATGATCACCTTATACCTCGCAAAGACTAAGGACCTGAGGTGGCCCCTACAACTGAAGGAGAACAGAAGAGAGGATAGGAGATGGCACTACATGGGGGTAGAAATGAGGAGGGGTAAGGAAGATGAGCGGAGCAGATTTATAGCCCTGGCATTTGTTGATTGAACTTTTATTAACCTTAGAATGCATAAAAGTAAGGGAATACTTACATCGCCTTCGCTTCCTTTGAAGAACGACACCAGATGTTCAATGTGGCTTCTCAGGAAACCAATCTGTGTATCCAAAATTGGTACTGTGACTTTTTTCAGCAACTCAATTGTTTTGCCGCTGAGGCCAGCAATGATTCCAGCCAGGTCAGGTAGACCATGGGTCTTTTCTACCACCAAGCAACTAGTCAGCAGGAAAATTACTGCAAAAACAGAAAAATCATATAACACCATTTTTGTGTTTCTTTCACTTGGTTGCTCTCTCTCTCTCTCTCTCTGTCTCTCTGTCTCTCTGTCTCTCTGTCTCTGTCTCTCTCTCTCTCTCTCTCTCTCTCTTATATTATGTGTTGCTGTATATGTTTTATATATATAGTTCAAATGTTAAGAAGACAAAGACAGGTGAGGGAACAAGAGGCAGGTGTATTAGTTTGATACTCAGGAAAAATGGAAAAGTCTTTGATGTTTCGAGCCTAGGCTCTTCTACAGAAAGGGACAAGAGGGGAAAAAATGGAGAAAGAAGGGAGAAAACAGAGAGAAAAATGTGTTGGGTAATACACACTCACACACACATGCACGCACACACACACACACACACACATGTGCACATCAAATAATGAATGACAAAAGAACAGGTGTTACATATTCCCCTGCATTAGCTTACAGCTGTTTCTGCTATAAAAAGCAGTGCACTCGGAGCTAATTGCTTGTACAACATCTCACAGCTTCCTCAAAACCATTTAAAATAAAAACAATGGTAGCATCACTAAGCAAAATCATGAGATATCAGCATCATTATCGTCATCATCATCATCATCATCACTTTAAGCATCCTTTTCCATGCTTTTCAATGACAATGTTATTATATTTATTTATTCATAATTTTCAAAATGAATCGAAGCAAAGTTGGTGTATTTCATCAGAAACAAAAGGGCTGATGTGAACTAAAGCAGAACCTTTCATCAAAATTTCATGTTAATTGAAGTTTCAAACACCAGCTTAATAGTTATTTTAACAGGAATGTAGTATCAAAAAGATTAAAGAAAAACACAGGAAAAGAGGGGGGGGGGCAGGCGATTATATAGAAAATAAGTGAAAGGAGAAAACTGACAGCTAAATGGTGCAGAGCCAGCAAGTGGTGTATATTCTTTGTTCTTCCCCATGATAATAATAATAATAATAATAATGGAATTACTGTGTACAGTGCTCAGGAGCACTACAAGTCATCAAGGGTGTATATACAGCACATGGGGTTATGTACAAAAGTCATATATATGTATATATATATATATATGGCTGTGTGGTAAGTAGCTTGCTAACCAACCACATGGTTCCAGGTTCAGTCCCACTGCGTGGCATCTTGGGCAAGTGTCTTCTGCTATAGCCCCGGGCCGACCAATGCCTTGTGAGTGGATTTGGTAGACGGAAACTGAAAGAAGCCTGTCGTATATATGTATATATATATATATATATGTATGTGTGTGTGATTGTGTGTCTGTGTTTGTCCCCCCAACATCGCTTGACAACCGATGCTGGTGTGTTTATGTCCCCGTTACTTAGCGGTTCGGCAAAAGAGACCGATAGAATAAGTACTGGGCTTACAAAAAGAATAAGTCCCGGGGCCGAGTTGCTCAATTATAGGCGGTGCTCCAGCATGGCCGCAGTCAAATGACTGAAACAAGTAAAAGAGAAAGAGTAAGAGTATATATATATATATATATATATATATATATATATATATACACATGTGTGTATAATAATATATATATATATATATATATATATATATATATGGCTGGAATGTCTCTCAACCAATGTTTGCTTGATCAGGGCTAAATGGAAAGTGGAGGACAAACCCCCCTAATTCTTTTCAGGGTCCTTTTTGTGACAGGTGGACGTTATCCCTCGATAGCATGGTTTAGATTGCTTGCAAAATAACTGGGGTCTGCCCAAGATACTGAAGGGCCAGGCTGGGAGCTAAACAACAACAACAACAACAAAACCTACTTACAGAATAACTTCATTCTGCTAGTTCAGATGTCCTGGGTCAGAATATCTTCGCAAGACAAAACCCGCTGCTATTTATCGTTTTGGTTGCCAACCCCAAAACATCAGCAAATTTTCTCAAATGCTCTGATGACACATTTCTGGATACAACAAGGTAGGCATTTTTTGTTATTTTTTATTTTTTTTTATTTTCTTTTATATTTTATTTATTTTTTACTTTGTTGGTTTGTTTGTTTCTTTCTTTGTTTTTTCCTCCTTCCAGTTTCTTTTCTTTTTTTTATCTTTGATGTGAAATTCTACAACTGTTCTGACTTCATATGACCCAAATACGATTTTATCTTGTTATTCCAATTCTGCTCTTAATCATCATAACAAATATTCATTAATTAGATATTCATAAAATCTTTAAAAAGAATTAAAGAGATAAAATGACGACAGTAATATTTAGTAGTAGCAGCAGCAGCACCAGCAGTAGTAGTAGTAGTAATGGTGGTGGTTGTCACCAACATTGTTTTTTTTCCTGCAAGTCAGGCCCCAATCCAGGAGACCTTGTAATTAAGGGCATTCCAGACGAAGGCAACCATGTTCTTGTTTTGGAGACAGTCATCACCACTAACATCATCATCATCATCATCAATGCTTTAACATCCAGATTCCCAGGCTTGCAAGGGGGGTTTTATTGAAGCAGACCCTCCATGGTTTCCTAATCGCCAGCCCTTACTTGTTTGGAAAGCAAGGTAACATTTCCCCGCCGTCTGGATATGCTTCCATGGAGGATTGAAAACAAATGACACTGCTTGTACGATAGGGACACTTGAAGGCACAGACAGACAGACACACACACACGCACACATGGACGCATGGACGCACGTACACACACGTATTTCAATATTTTGCCTTTATGTTCTGAGTTTAAATTCCGCCAAGATTGACTTTGCCTTTCATCCTTTCGAGGTCGATGAATTAAGTACCAGTTGTGCACTGGGGTTGATCTAATCGACTGGCCCCCTCCCCACAAATTTCGGGCCTTCTGCCTAGAGTAGAAAAGAATATTTTGCTAAAGCAGTGAGCTGGCAGAATCATTAGCACACTGGGCAAAATGCTTTGTAATATTTTGTCCATCTTTACATTGTCTGTCTTTACATCCTGAGTTCAGCTTTGCCTTTCATCCTTTCGAAGTTGATAAAATAAGTACCAGTCATGTACTGGGGTCAATGTACACCTTCCCCTGAAACTGCTGGCCTTGTGTCTAAATTTGAAACCGATATTTTGCTAAGACATAGCAATACTAATGACCCAGTGTTAGAACTCAGTATAAACCTGTTTGACATATCTGTTTATCATTCTTTTTAATCTGTTGTCAACCAGCACAGAGCCATCTCCTGTAGCACTTCTCAACCCTTCTGCTGCCATAGAAAAACACCCAATACACTTTGTAAAGTGGTTGGCACTAGGAAGGATATCTTGCTACAGAAACCATGCAAAACTAACTCCAGAACTTGGCACAGTCCTCTGGTTTGCCAGATCTACCAAACCATCCATCTCATGCCAGCATGGAAAATGCACATTGAATCTATAGATATCTGATTGTTTGATGTAGTTAAACAAGTCACTTAACCATTCAGTGCTCATAAGATAACTGCTTGGATTTATTAATCCCTATTATTCAATATTATATATATATCCCATCCTCTCTAATTCCCTTTTTCTCCCTTTCACCATTTTCTATTTGTCTCCCCCCCTCTTTCTCTCTCTTGTTGCTCACACATGATCATCGTCCATCTTTCTTTCTTGTACAGGTGTTTTAAGGACTGGACATGTCCTATCTCTCTCTTCTATCTTTTCTCTTTTCAAAGAAAATATTTCTCTCAGCATTCACTATTTTCCCCTCGTTCAAGTCTAACGACCCTTTATGTCTGTTTTCATTCGGTTTCCCTGTATGTCTCCACTGTCCTATTTTTGTTCCTAACTTTGACCCTCCATAAACCCCAAATTTTATTTTGGTATTTATGGGAGCAACTGTCTTCAAAGACTCATATTGTCGTTGATCACTCAAAACGGGGAGTAGATAGACAGCCAACAACTGATGAAGGGTCGTTCTTTGTATTACTTGTCTTGTTTTCCATTTTTTCCTCTCATTATTTGCATATTTAACTCATTTGTTTTTGTATTTCATGTTGTTTACTGTTGGTGATGTCCTGTACCCACATATACATACATACATTATATATATATATATATATATATATACATACATACATACATATATATATATATATACATACATTATATATATATATATATATATATGTATATATATATATATGTATATATATATACATACATACATACATTATATATATATATATATGTATATATATATATATATGTATATATATAATATATGTATATATGGTGCAGCAACATCCAAGGAAGGTTAACCGGGAAAATAGTTTTTGTGTGTGGAAGGTGCACAGGGGCAATAAACACTGAAGATGTACAGAAAACAGATTCCATCACATGCCAGGGGGAGAAACCAGTAGTTAATAGCTTCCGCTACCTAGGTGACCAAGTCTGAAGTGGGGAGGCTGCTCCGAGAGTGTAGCGACTAGAGTAAGAATAGGGACCTCCTACATCTGCTGGCAACTAAAGGCTTCTTATTCAGGGTGAAAGATAGATTGTATGTTAGTTAGTTAGTTAATTTTTGGCTCAAAAGCAAATAGCAAGGCCATGTAGGGGGACATGGAGTTAAGTACAGGGTGGTGTTCATGTAAAGAGTCCAGGCCACTTGAGGTCAAGGGAGACTTTGAACAAAGCGGTCGTCGGCATCTTCACCATTTCGTCTGGCAGCTTGTTCCACGGATCCACATGTGTGGACTGCCATGGTACAAGACAGTGAAACATGGGCCATGAATGCTGAGGACATGCGTAGGCTTGAAAGAAATGAAGCTAGTATGATCCACTGGATGTGTAATGTCAGTGTCCATACACGACAGGGTGTAAGTGCTGTGAGAGAAAAATTAGGCATAAGAAGCATGAAATGTGGTGTGCAAAGGAGATGACTGCGTTGGTGTGGTCATGTGTTACATATAGATGAGGACAGATGTGTGAGGAAGTGCCACTCCCTAACTAAAGAAGGAACCTGTGGTAGACACAGGAAGACATGGGACAAGGTGGTGAAGCATGACCCTCAAACATTGGGCCTCACAGAGGCAATGACGGGAGACTGGGACCATTGGAGATATGCTGTAATTGAGAAGACCCAACAACTAAGGTGAAATTGCAGCCACACATCTGGCTCTGTTAAGAATACCCCTAATGCATTGGGTGATATGATATGCTTGAGAAGACCTGTTGAGTCAAGTAAAACCAATATCATAGCTGTGGCCAGTGCCCTCTGACTGGCTCCTGTGCCAGCGGCACGTAAAAGACTCCAATGAATTGTGGCTGATGCCGGCAACCCCTGACTGGTTCTTGTGCCGGTGGCACATAAAAAGCACCATCCAAATGTGATCGATGCCAGGCCTGCCTGACTGGCTCCTGCACTGGTGGCACGTAAAAAGTACCCACTACATTCGGAGTGGTTGGTGTTAGGAAGGGCATCCAGGTGTAGAAACATTGCCAGATTGGAACTTGGTGCAGCTACTGGCTTTCCAAACCTCAGTCAAACCATCCAACCCATGCCAGCATGAAGAGCAGATGTTAAACGATGATGATGATGATGATGATATATATTATTAATATTATTATATAATATATATATATATTATTAATATTATTATATATGAATATTGATAATTGCTTCATCTTGAGAGATGATAGCTGTCCCATTAACACATACCCACCACACCTCATCAGACAGTACTATCCCTCCGTTGATCAGCCCTCAGATGACATTTAAGACCAGCTGCTGACTGACAGGGCTTAAAACACAAGTGACAGATATTATACAAGTTTCTTCTCTATCTTTGCCCTTTGGAATCTGATTCTGAAAGAATGTCTTTCAAGTGCAGATGTTGTCTCACAGGTTTTGTTGACATATGACACAAGTCATAAGAGGTGGTTGCTCTCCAACATCATTCCCTTTCTGAGCATTACGATTTTCATATGATTTCACATGGTTCACGTATCCTGCTTTTGACAACAGAACACAGTCACATATAATACATATATTAGAGAGTTTGGAGTTTTGGAAAAACTATTACTAGGCACAGAATTAGGAACAAAAATGTAAAAACAAAATTCATTTAGAATATAACTCCTTGTTATATGAAATACGAAAATATGAAGGGACCCCCATCCCTAATTCCATGCTCTTTTCATTCCTCATAAAGTTGTGATAACTAATCTCCAAGATCCACTAATCAGAGTGATTAATAACGTTTGTTAGGAACTTGCCGGCTGTCAAAGATTAGTGAGTGATAAGGTCAATGCTCTTATCTGTGTTTGTAGATAAGGAAAAAGGTCAATGTTTGTAGAAAAGGAAAAAATCATGGGTAGAAACAGAAGCAGAGATAGTTTCATTAGTATGAATGTGGCTAAATATACCAAAGAACCAGGTATGTTGTTATTGTTATGTAACCCCAGGTCAGCTCTGACCAAGCACATCTATGGCAGGCAGGCAGCAAGCTGAATGATGAGGTACCAGGTATATCATGGCTCCTCCTTGCTAAAAACCAATATTGTACATTTCATCATCATCATCATCATCATTTAACGTCCGTGTTCTATGTCAGCATGGGTTGTACAGTGGGACAGGATCCAATGTTTGCTTTGTGCTCCAGTGTTTGTGTTGACATGGTTTCTATGAGTGGATGCCCTTCCTAATGGCAACCACTTTATGGCATGTACTGAGTGTGTTGTCCATATAACCAGCACTCTGATGAATACTCCATCCTAGGACGCAAAATGCTGACTATGCTCCCTGAAGGAGGTGGCTTTATGCTAGATTATGAGGGGGTAAACTTTGAGAGAAGGGCCAGAGCGAATTTCTTCTGTAGAGGAGATACATGGCTTCTCACTTTTAGGGCAGAACCAGAAGGACATAAAAATAATGGTGATGAGTGTGTAGGTATCCCCTCAAGGTCCAAGTTGGATAGCAGTGGGAGGGAACAGAACAGGGAGTGCGGGTTGGTTGAGGTCCTCTCTTTGGAAACCCTGCAATTAGAATGAATGCAATTTCAATGTGCAGGGATAAATCTTGGATGCAGCCTCTGTGTATATGGCCAGGTCTTCTCTCTATTGAGAATGGAACATGTCCAGGGAGCCACACTGCACCTCTCTGTTGTTTTTGTTACTTAGGCTTTGGTCAGCCTCACTCACCAGATCTATGATTCAAATGCATCTAGGACTGCATTATCCATCATCATCATCTTTAATCCCTCTTCCAGGGCTTCGTTCAGTTTCTGTTGACCAAATCCTCTCACAAGGCTTTGGTCAGCTTGTGTTATAGTAGAAGACACTTGCCCAAGGTGTTATGCAGCAGGACTGAACTTGACACCACAAGGTAAGAAAACAAAGTGCCCAACTACCTATTGTTTATTACTTGGCAGATTGGTGTAACTGTTAGAGGGTTGGGTGAAAAGCCCACTGGTTTTTGGTAAGGCACCTCGTTCTGAATGGAGGTCAAACTCTACTGTTCAACCTTGCAGAGTTGAAAAAATAAAAAATACCAGCCAAGCACTGGAACCAAAGGAATCAATAATATTCTTCCTTCTGCCTGCATTAGAAACAAGTGCGTTATTTAGATTGGCAGAATTAACAGAACATTGGATAAAATGTCTTGTATTTCAGTTGGCTCTTCACATTCTGAGTTCAAATTTTGTTGATGTCATCCTTCTAAGGTCAATGAAACAAAATCAGTCAAGTATTGGGATCGATTGAATTGGCTAACTCCTCCCCACCCCCTCAAATTTCTAGCCTTGTGACCATGTAAGAAATTATTTAAGGTCCTGGATTAGCAACAATAATTGTTTGAGGTTGAAATGGATTTTGTGATGAGAAATGGGATGAAAAGGTAGGGTCATGTGCTGAGGAAAGAATGAAAGAAGGGAAATGAATATGCAAGGAAGTAGGGGAAGAGGAAGAAAGAGACAAAGATGGAGCCACAGTGGGATTGGCTCATGCGTGCTCAGAAGGCTCTGCTGCAGGTCAGGCACTGGTGGTTTGTTGGGACTGAAAGCAACAAGTGGGCTCTGGACTTGTGCAGTTCACCGTTTCTTTGTGTCCCTTGCAATCCTGTTCAATTCGTAGGAGGTGGCACCTTTATTGGTGCAGATGTGCCAGGTAGGATGGTCTTGTGCTTGGGTTGGGGTTGATCTCAAAGCTCTTCAGGAAGGCTTTCAGTGTATTCTTGAAGCACTTTTACTTTCTACACAAATAAATAACAAAACAAACAAATGTACCAGTTTTTTTGGGGGGTTTTTTTTCAGTTCCTTCACCCATTTATTGAGACAATTACATTACAATAAGTTTTTAAATAAAATACTGGTGACTAGGGGGATATAAATATTACCCACATCAATCATCACAATGTATTTATCAGCATCAATTTTATAATATGAGAATATGGTTCCAAATAGGAGAGTGTTACAAAAACATGAAACTCTAGGGTAAACTTACAGGGATTATCACCTGACACAGGGGATAAGAAGAAGCCGGTATCTTCCAGGGGTCACTCTCTCATGTTGATTTCAAATAAAGAGGAAAACTGGAAAACATTATCGGATAATTAAAATTTTGGAGTAACTTGGGGTTACGGGCAGCAGAATAAATTAGATGTCTGGGAATGTTTAATAAACAAATTATGTGTGTCCGCACATACAGGATGTTCACAAAATCTTTGCAGAGTGAATATCTATACTTATATAGAAGTGAGACTACATAAATATTTTATGAACACTTTGAATGTGTGTGATTGTGTGTACAAAATCTATTTTATGTTCTATACTGCAAGTAAAATATATATATATATATATATATATAGTCTGTTTTATACATAACACAGCATATATCTCAATTAATGAATGACAAAAGAATAGGAGTTATGTAATCACTTTCAATAGCTTACAGCTGTTTTTGTTATAAGAAGCATAGCACTAAGAGTTGAGTGCTCATGTGACATCTTATAGCTTCCTCAGAGCCTGAAACATAACACAGCATATGATATGTGTGTACACATCTAGGTTTCACTTGCTTCTTAATTTCATGCCCATTTTTGATTCAATGTTGTAGAATAAACGTTACAATAAAATTCAATGATTTCTGCTCTGAAATCCAAAAACAGAGTATTCAACAAGGTGTGGTGATTCCGTAGGAGCAGCAGAAGGACAAAAAACAAAACAAGGAATCTTAGTTGAATATTACATACCAATCCATACAAGTCATTCAAATGCGTTGATAAATATCTATGCAGGCCAATGAAAACACTTGAAGGAAAAGTGGTGCATACAACAATATTGGATAGTTTTGCATTCTGAGAGAGAACTGTTTTAGCTACTTCTATTGACACAATGTGGATAGGTCATAACAATATTGAAAATTCCAGACAAAATCTCTTCACTGGTAAATATTGTTATTAGCAGATAATGTGTAGAAGCATATGTTTTTATTTTAAATTTTATTTTTGTGTGTAAAATTGCTGCATTGAATAAAATATTACAGAAAAGAAAATAGCCATTGAGCTGATATTTTCAAGATAAATATGGCTTTCTGAAGAGAATTTCTCACTTCAAGCTTTATAAATCTTGGCACCGTAACAAAAGTTATCGCAGACAGATTAAGTTGAAAGTCCTGTTTATGCCCAAAATTAATGGGGAACAAATATATTTAGAAGGTATTAACAGCCATATTTTAAAATTATGTGTGTGTGTATAAATATATATATATATATATATATACATATATACATACATACATACATACACACACATATATATATATATAAAGTATGTATATGTGTGTGTGTATATATATATATACACATTTATTCTTTCATATGTTTCAGTCCTAAGGCTGTAGAAAGCTGCTTTATGGAATGTTTTGAGGGCACAAATAAAAAAATAACTAAAAGATATTAAATAATAAGAGGCCGTAGTAACTAATTTACATATTTTTACATATCAACAATACCACCAATAATAATACTAATTCTTCCTACTACAGGCACAAAGTCTGTACCGATAATAAAAATATAAAGTCCAAAAATAGTATGAAGAACACAAAAAAATTAGATAGGGCTTTAACAGACAGAGTGGGGGAGGAAACGTCAAAAATGATATAAAAACCAGAATTTTCGATGTTTATACAATGAAAAAACAGAAACAAAAAAAAATTCAAGGTATTGAAAGTTCTAAAAATAATTTCCAAAGGCTTAGATATTTGCAGCAGTGTATAAGCCATATGTGAAATATGAAAGATTATCTCACTTCAGACTTAGTATATTGAAAATACGATCATCTGGTATTGAAACAAATATAAACCAGATTAGATTGAATAGAGACCTTTGACTATGTCACAGAAAGCATACATATTTTACAGTATGGTATATAAATGTGTGTATATACATACATACATGAGAGTATATATATATATATATATATATATATATATATATATTCAGGAATTAAATATAAGCCATTTCCAATAATGAGGTGAGAGATATAAATTGAAAAACTTGAAAAACCATATGGAAACATTTAGTAAATGAAAAGTATAAAGTGTTACGAAAAAATTTGGCTTGGATTTGAGTTTCTAAACTGAAGTCTTTAAAGAAATGAAAAACCAAAATTGGAAGGTTCTAGTTCCAAGTCACAGAGGAGTATCATTACATCACTCATATTCCATGTTTAAAATTCTTTGAAGATAAGGATAGCCTTATCTCTATGGGGTCATATTTAATTGGGTTTCATTTCAGGAATATATATGTATATATGTACGTACAAGGTTTCTAATGGCCTTTAAATGTTGTGGTTGAAACTAAAAGAGGGAAATATGTGATAATAATTTGAATAGAGATATAGAGTTTGATATGGTATATTTGCAATGAAACTATTATTACTTCATCACCATTACCTGTAAACAAAACTAAAATAATTTGTAATAAATAAAAATCTATTTTTATTTCCTGTTTTTAATTCGTGACATTTAAGTTTTGAGGCTATTTCTTCCAAATCATATGGTATATGTTTCCTAACTCAAAGTAATTTACATAGTAATGCATCTGGAGAAAACTGGTTAACCAAACAGAGGACCATACTCATTTCGCATAATATAAAGTAAAAGAATATGTTTTATTAATATATAATAGTGAAAGAAAATTTTGTGGTGAAATCTGTGATTTTAAAATATCTGAACAATTTGAAATGCATTCAGCTTTTTAAGTGCTATTTGCTTCATTTTCAGGTGATTTCCTTTGCTATGAAAAGTCATTTAGACATAAGAAATGACCAAACAACACAATTTGACTGTTCAATGAATACCAGGCCAAACCATTTCTATGATGGTATATCTTCAAATTTCACCATAAGATTCACTTCACAAACTTCCCCAACCAGGTATGGACATTGGGGGGGAGGGGGACACACACATTAAACACAGCCACATTCTAAAATGATAAATTAATCTATTCTTGTATGAATGAGGATTTCAAATACAGTTTTCAACTAAACTCCTTTCCTTACATTAAAAATGCTTCCAGTATATTCTAAAGCCATAGACCTCGTATCTTATTGTATTTAAAACTAAACTTATTTTTTGTAACTTTTACTTTCAGAAACCTTTTTATGTTTAATGTGCAAAGTAACTCAAATGTGGACGGGTGGTACACCAAATAACACAGTGGAATTGCTTACAGCTCTGTTGACATCTTTGAGCAATGCTTTTCTTAGCTTTATTGAAATAGATTCTTTCATTTTTTGTTGTTGTTTAGCTGTGTATTGTTGTCAAAGGTGTGTCAGTAGTAGTGGTCGTAGTAGTACCACTACCACTAGGAATTGGTGCTGGAACATGGAAAAAATACAGCTGCAAAAGAGGAGAAAATTTTAATTCACATTTAATAATTTCTTCAGAATATTTTATTCATTTCTGTTGAATGAAAAGACTAATTACTGAAAGTAAACAATCTTTCTAAAAAAAAAAGAATTGAAAGGAAATAATATGGGGATTGAAGATTAGTTAATAAGGGATTAATGTTACATATTTTATTTGACTAACGTATTTATTAAGCAGAATCTCAATCAAACTGAAATCAAAATGGAAATTGTAGTTGTGGCCAATGCCAGTGCCACCTGACTGGCTCCTGTACTGGTGGCACGCAATACGCACCATTCATGTGTGGGTCATTGCCAGTGTCGCCTGACTGGCTCCCCGTGCCAGTGGCACGTAAAAAGCACCATCTGAACATGGTTGATGCCAGTCCCCCCTTCCCACACCTGCTCCGACTGGGTCCTGTGCCAGAGCAAATAAAAAGCACCATTCGAACGTGGTCAATGCCATTGCCACCCGACTGGCTTCCATGCCAGTGGCACATAAAAAGCACCCACTGCACTCTCAGAGTGGTTGGGGTTAGGAAGGGCATCCAGTTGTAGAAACACTGCCAGATCAGATTGGAGCCTGGTGAGCCCTCCCTGGCTTGCCAGTCCCCAGTCAAACCATCCAACCCATGCCAGCATGGAAAACGGACGTTAAATGATGATGATGATGTATTGTATCAGAAACAGGAGATAGAACAATGTGACTTGAGGGAACATTGGCTACTATATCTGACATGTCTGGCTAAAATACAGAGGTATCACTTGACAGTGTATGTATACATATAAACATACATAAGACAGTATGGTGATATTTGTAACAGGTGTAAGCGCAATGTATCTCATTGGTATGTGTGTGTATGTACATATGCACACATATGTACATATACATACACACACATATGTACATATAAATACACACACATATAAATTTTAACTTTTACTTGTTTCACTCATTAGGCTGTGGCCATGCTGGAGCACAGGCATGGGCCATGTGGTAAGAAGTTTGGTTCCCAACCACATGGTTTCAGGTTCAGTCCTACTGCAAGGCACCTTGGGCAGACCAAAGCCTTGCGAGTGGATTTGGTAGATGAAAACTGAAAGAAGCCCATCACATATACACGGTTGCCTTGTATTATATAAGAATGGATGTGAGTAACTTCTCAGCTACTCCCGTCCATTCTTATATAATGCAGGGCAGCCATATATTACCTCTGTAGCAAAACCTGTTCCTCTACCATACTTTGACCTCATAACAACTGTCAGAAAGCAACCTCCAGCTCTACTACAACCCCAGCTCA
This sequence comes from Octopus sinensis, assembly GCF_006345805.1. Taxonomy (NCBI): domain Eukaryota; kingdom Metazoa; phylum Mollusca; class Cephalopoda; order Octopoda; family Octopodidae; genus Octopus; species Octopus sinensis. Next base: position 4,588,257 of record NC_043005.1, on the reverse strand, counting down.
GTCAAAGGAGCATTTTCTTTGTCTTGCAAAGGACTGGTGACCTCACTAGTTGCCAATTTCATCAAAAAAGCACCAGTACCCAGTAGAAAGTGGCTGGTGTTAAGAAAGGCATCCGGCCATAGAAACCATGCCAAAGCAGACATTGCAACTAAACACAGGTCCTCTGGCTTGTTGGAGCATGTTGTACTTCATGGCCAGTATGGAAGGAGTATGTTAAATGATGATGACAATCTTCCATAGAGAGGAAGAGTGAGAGAAGAAAAATTAAAGAGAGATTGAAGGAGGAAGAAAAACGGTTTGATGTTACACAAACTTATTTTAGAATCATTAACTCACCCCCACCACTCACTGCATCTATTTGTAGCCTATACTGCTTCAACTTTCTATTTTTCTTTTCATACAACAGGGTGTGGTTTGAAGGAGATTTGACTGCTATTTCTCAAAATAAACGCTAGCGCTTGTTTTGTAGTTCTGAATCCAAGGAAGACATGTAAACACACAACTCATACTTGTATGTCTTTTACTTGTTTCAGTCATTGGACTTCGACCATTCTTGGAAAGTTTTGTCAAACACATTGACCCCAGTGCTTATTCCTAAGTCTCGTACTTATTCTATTCTCTTTTATTAAACTACTAGCATTATGACCCGGCAACACCGGGTCATACTGCTAGTGCATGCATATACAGCTGCGTGTGTGCGCACATACACGCGAGTACTGTCCAAATCTCCGACCAATCACATACAGCTAGCTGGCATTCAATTGGCGTATCAAGTTTCGGGCATTTTGATTGGGTTTTGGATAGAAAATCCACAAAAAAAGTCACTTCTATTGACTTTTTAATGTAAAGATGTGCACGACCACCCTTGGACGGTTTTGAATGACCATAGAAAGTGTGAGCCCTCTAACTGAAAAATTGTGGATTTGTATAAAGGACACACACACACATGCACACACAAAAACAAGCTTCTACACAGTGCCTGTCAACCAAATTCACTCAAGGCACTGGTTAGCCCAGGGCTATAGAAGAGATTCGCCCAAGGTGCCACATGATGGGACTAAACCTGAAACCACATGGTTACAAAGTGAGTTTCTTAACCACACAATCATGCCTGTGCCAATGAGATAAAGAAATTTTAAAACATTTAAATTTTCATTACACTCTCAAGTGAAACAGAAAGAGACGTATTTGTCACCTGATTTTTTAAATATATTTCTTGACATTTCCGAATGGTTTTTCACATGTATTATCAAGCAATTAAAACATCCCCTTTTGAACAGTATTTAATTTGAGTATTTCAAATATAAAGTCGATTTGAGTGGAAATATATTTCTCAATAATAAAAGTGAACTTACCACAAACCCCACAGCCAGCAGAGCATGAAACAACAGTATCAAAAACATAGCACCCCAGGCAATCTGTGAATTAGAAACAACTTGTTGATCAGCAATCGACTCTTATATTAAATACATTTATAACATGTACAACCAGTTATTGTTCGGGGAACAAAATATGCAACGTTTCTATTTACTGTACATACATGCATGTGTGTGTGTGTGATGAGAGGGAGAGAGTTAGTTAATGAAGGTTGGAAGTTCAAAATATTAATTTTATATCTAATTAATATTAGTTTGAAATTTTGGCACAAGGCTAACAATTTCAGGGGAGGGAGTAAGTTAATTACACCAACCCCAGTATTCAACTGGTACATATCCCTAAAGGGATAAAAGGGAAAGGCAACCTCAGTGGAATTTGCAAAATGCAAAGACAACATTTTTTCTCAGTATGGTAACGATTCTGCCAGCTCACCACCTTAAGTTAATATTAACGAACATTTAGACATTAAAAAACAGATATGTTAATTCATCATCATCATCGTTTTAGCATCCACTTTTCCATGCCCACTTTGGTTAGCTAGAATTCATTGAGGCAGATTTTTCCGTCTGGATGCCTTTCCTGTAGACAACCTTCACCTGTTTCCAGGTAAGGTAATATTCCTCATGACCCCACCTGCCAAGACCAGAAATGTTTTTCAAGGAAGATTGGAAACAAAAGATACTGCTTCCTTGCCAATGCCACTCACTTACAACTGTCATGCAAAACGAAGCCAAAAAGGCTAACACACACACAATCACCCATGCACAGACACACACACTTACTTGTTACAGTCATTTGACTGTGGCCATGCTGGAGCACCGCCTTTAGTCGAGCAAATCGACCCCAGGATTTATTCTTTGTAAGCCTAGTACTTATTCTATTGGTCTCTTTTGCTGAACCACTAAGTTACAAGGATGTAAACACACCAGCATCGGTTATCAAGTGATGTTGGGGGGACAAACACAGACACACATACACATACATACATATATATATATATACGATGGGCTTCTTTCAGTTTCTGCCTACCAAATCCACTCACAAGGCTTTGATCGGCTTGAGGCTATAGTAGAAGACACTAGCCCAAGGTGTCACACAGTGGGACTGAACCCCGGAACCAGGTGGTTGGTAAGCAAGCTACTTAACACACAGCCACTCCTATGCCTATACAAACATACATACACATAGATATGATGGGCTTTTTCCAGTTTCCACCAACCAAATCCCCTCACAAGGCTTTGGCCAGTCTGGAACTACAATAGAAGACACATGTCCAAGGTGCCACACAGTGGGACTGAATCCAAGACCATGTGGTTGGGAAGTAAACTCTTTATCACACAGCCACACCTGTACCTTGATTGAAAATTATAATAAGTGCATGGGAAAAACTGAAAATACATAATGAAGGTGGAAATCAATATTACGAACTTTACCATTCTTTTATCCGCTTGGGCAATCCAGTTCTAAAAGCAGAACTGAATATTGTTAATAATTTTAGAACCTATAATGCTGTGAGTAAAAGTCTGCCAAAATCAAGTGATTTGGTTAGCAATTGATGGAAAACTTCAATGCTTGTCCTGTATTCTGGGCTGTTTCCATTGTCTTAATACTTCAAGGAATTTTTTAATTAATGTAGGGTTTTTTGCAGAAAAAGAGAGTAGACAAGCAGGAATGTCATGTTGGGGCTCCTCCGAGTTCCAAAACATGGTTATTTTTGTATTCTGCATATATTTGAAATATAAAAAATAATTCTATGCTACATATGAAGAAAATCACACACACTCACAGTGAAGTCATGTGACCTACAACTTAGGTTGTTGGGTCTGTAATCATAAAGTTGTGGGTTTGATTCCTGAATTGGGTAGTGCAATGTATCTTTGAGCAAGAAGTTCATTTTTATGTTATTCCAGTCAGCTCAACTGGAATAAGTAACAACCAAGCACTGATGTATCCCTCTCTCTTTCCCACTGTTCTACTGGGCCAAGGATAGGAGGACAGAGAGGATGTCTATGTTCACTCATGACAACATGGGCACCTAGTGAAAGCAGGGTGCATGCTACTATGTCATCCTCATGTAAAGAATTTTTTACTCCTAGGTGACCAAGTCAGTAGCTGAGGTGGATGCTCCAAGAGCATGGCTGCTAGAATAAGAATATGCTGGGGCAAAGTTCAGAGAGCTCCTACTTCTGCTGGTAACAAAGGGCCTCTTGCTCAGAGTGAAAGGTAGACTGTATGATGCCTGTGTGCAAACAGCCGTGCTACACAGCAGTGAAACATGGACTGTGACCAAAGAGGACATGCGTAGGCTTGAAAGAAATGAAGCTAGTATGCTTTGTTGGATGTACAGTGTCAGTGTCCATGCATGACAGAGTGTAAGCATCCTGAGAGAACAGTTGGGTATAAGAGGCATCAGATGTGGTGTGCAAGAGAGACGACTGCGCTGGCATAGTCATGCAATGCATATGGACGAGGACAGCTGTGAGAAGAAGTGTTGCACTCTAATGGTGGAGGGGACCTGTGGAAGAGGTAGACTCAGGAAGACATGGGATGAGGTGGTGAAACATGATCTCTAAATGTTGGGCCTTATGAAAGCAAAGACAAGCAACTGAGACCTTTGGCGATATGCCATGCTTGAGAAGACCTGTCGATCCAAGTGAGACCGTAGTTGTGGCTGATGGCAGTGTCACGTGATTGGTTTGTTAAAAGCACCGTTCAAACGTTGGGTGATATGCTGTGCCTGTGAAGACCTGTTGAGCCAACTGAGATCATAGTGGTGGCTGATGCCAGTCCTATCTGACTGGCAGCACATAAAAAGCACCGTTCAAGCGTTGAGCCTCATGGAGGCAGTGACAGGTGACCGAGACCTTTGACAATATATCATGCTTGTGTAGACCTGTCAAACCAAGTGAGACCAGAGTCATGGCTGATGCTGGTGTCAGGTCAATGGCATGTAAAAAACACCCACCACACTCTTGGAGTGGTTGGCATTAGGAAGGGCATCCAGCTGTAGAAACCTTGCCAAATCAGATAGGAAGCTGGAGCAGCACCCTGGTTTACCAGTTATCAGTCAAACTGTCCAACCTATGCCAGCATGGAAAATGGATGTTAAATGATGATGATGATGATGATGATGTCATGTCTTTGAAAGCCTAGAACCATCATCCAAGTGATGGTCATAGTACTACATGTTTATGATTTTAAAATTTGTGTAAATTCAAATGATTTATATCTAAATCCAATACTAGAACTTTCTCCCTTACTACCCCCTTTCCATCACACCTTCCTTCCATATTCACCCTTATAATGCAAGATAGCCCTAGAGCTTACCCTACTCAAACCACCTTATCACCTTCTCACTCTGTCCTGCCTGGCATTTTTCTTAATGCCCCTTGACACAAATCTCTTCCCTTCTCTCTGTTCCCTGCTGTACTCCCTCTCCCAGTTAGTGTCCACCCTCCACTACCTCCCTGTTGTAACTGTAAATCTGTTCCTGTCATCTTTACCCTCCCTTACCACCCTGCTTAAAATCCTCACTCTCTCTCTCTCTCTCTTGCCTCAGTTATAGGAGCCACTTTAGGCCCTTAATTTTGCAAGCTACAAGTAAGCTGTCATTAGTGCTGGTGCCTCAAAAAAGGCACTGAGTGCACTCTGTAAAGTAGCTGGTATTACGAAGGGCATCCGGCCATAGAAACCATGCCAAAGCAGACATCGGAACATGATGCAGTCTTGTGCCTTGTCAGATCCTATTGAACCATCCAACTCAGGACAGTAAGGAAGACAGCTGTTAAATGATGATGGTGATGATGATGATGATGATAAATGTATCTGTTTTATAAATGCATTAAAAGGTTTACAAAATTTAATCAGCAAAACTGTATCGTTTACCTTTTTCTCATCTTCTCTAACAGCAGGCCAGAAAGTGAAGAGTAACACCCCTCCAGACAGGGAAGCACCAATGATTACCAATAACCACTGAAACCAGTTTATTTGTACAACCCAAAGTATCTGGAAAAGACAAAAAAAAACTCAATAAATTCAAGTACATAATTATAATAAAGGAAATACAAAAGCAATTTGGAATCAAGAAAATCAATTCCTACACTCTTATAATCTCTAACCACCCACACTGCCTGTTCTCTCGTCCCCACCCACTTCTACTAACCTTCTACTTTGAAGGCCCATTTTTATTACCACAACCATTTTTATATCTTTCCAGTTTCCCCTTGGCTATTTCCATCCTCTCTTCTATAATGCGAGCAGCTCTGTAGCTCCTCCATAGCAAGAAGTCTCTTCTGTCACACTTTAAACCCCTCATCCCATAACATAAAGTCACCTCTTACTCTCTCTCCCTCTACTGTAGCTCTACTCAGTTGCAGGGTCACCTCACTAGAGCTGGTGCCATGAAAAAAGTACCCAGTACAGAAGGGTATCCAGCCATAGGATCTCCGTCAAAGCAGACATTGCAATATGATGCAGTCTTCAGGCATGTTGGATCCTGTCAAAGCATCCTATTATCATTCAGCAAGGATAACTGTATGAACCAAAAAAGGCAAATAAAACCCTATTTCTATTGCAATGCTTGCTGCTGCTCATTTAACCCTTTAGCATTTAAACTGGCCGTATCCAGCCCAAGTATTCTGCTTGTTTTATTTTCAAACTGGCCAGAACCAGCCTATCACATCTAACTTTCAATGTCATTATAAAATATACAACCACATCATTATAATTTCGAAGCTACAAAATAATGCATGATTAATTAAAAGCAATGTGAATGAAGAAGCATGACACTTGACAGAATAATCTGAATGCTAAAAGGTTAACGACCCACCTGAAACGACTTCTGGTTCTATAATGCAATCTCCCTGTTTTAACCCTTTGGCATTCAAACTGGCCATATCCGGCCAAAATATTTAACCTGTTTTATATTGAAACTGACCAGCTCTCGCCTCTCACCTCAGCCCTACCATGTCATTCTAAAACTAAAAAATAGCATCACTGAAATCTCTAAATTACAAGATAATGCATGATTAATTCAAAACAATATAAATAAATAAATATCACATTTGACAGAATAATCTGAACACTAAAGGGTTAAAGTGATCTGCATTGAACTTCCATTAAAGTTTTACATTAATTTGTTCCAAATATCAGCTTAATGATGACAGTTGTTTTATTAAATTCTTCATTATTTTCAAGATTAAATAAAACAAGAGACAGCGTATTTCAACAGAAATATAGTGACAAGGGGGTTAACTGAGTTGTAGACATAGCAACAGCTATAAGTTAAACATATTTACAACTTTCTGCATGGTCAAGAGAAACCACATGCTACTTAACCCTTTTGTTACCAACCTGGCTGAAACCATCTCAGGCTCTGAGTACAAATGTTTTGTTTCCATAAGTTTTGAATTAAAATCTTCCACCAAACCTTAGTCACAATTTATGTTCCTAACATTAGCTGAATTTTACTAAATTCTTCGTTATATTTAAAGTAATTGAGAGAAAGACAGAGTATCCCAGAATAAATACAGTAACGAAAGGGTTAAAGGTAGATAAGAGCATTGGCACTACTTTAAGAATGGTACTAAAATAGAAGAAAAGAAGTCATAATGCAACTCATACATTTTGAGAGAAGTGGTCTGTTTGCAATGGGAAGTTTATGTCACTTACGGAAATAGGTATGTAAATAGCCAACGAATATCCATAAACACTGATCATTTCCAGGAAACTGTAGCCAGCACTACTTCCTCTCCACCATAATAATCCAAATAACATTGTTGGGATTATCCACCAATAACTAAAGATTGCAGTTGCAGCAAAAGTCACTGAAATAAGAAACAAAAAGAAACTTTACTTTCCTCTGCACTTCTCATGTTGACATTTTCTTGTGTTTTCAAAGCATTTCTTTTTGTAGTTAATTCAAATGATTCAATTATAAACAGCAATTCTGGACATGGGAGGATCTGAACTAAGAAATATGGGAGATAAAATTAGATAATAAGACTATAAAGCAATTAAGTTCTGTTCTTTACCATTACACAAAGTAGTGGTGGCCAATTTTGTAGGAGACAAGCCAACTCTACCTTTCTCTGTTTGAAAGCACAAACAGCAAACTAGATTTCATAAAACATTAAACTTATAAGTTGTTTGAATTTCTGAAGGCCAGCAGTTGAGAGCAAAATAGAAGCAGAGGAAAGTGAGAAGAATAGATTTTGAGAGAGAGTGAGAGAGAGAGAGTGTGTGTGTGTGTGTGTGTGAGTGAGGTCTCGTTATGGGGGTGATTAGATAAAGATTTTAGGCAGAATTGGCCAGTAGGAGGAAGTAGGATTGAACCCAAAACCCCATGGTTGCAAAGTGAGCTTCTTAACTACACGGCCATGCTTGGCATTAATTTTATGTTTCCTCACTTTGAAACCTCAAGTAACAAATAACATGTTACAGCAAAGAAATCTAAGTTTGCTAAGAAAGGGATAAAGCAACTCCATGGCTCAGGTTTCAAACCCATTACTGGCTGTGGAAGTCAAAGAAATAGTTAAAAAGTTCAGAATTTACCAAAAGACAATACTTAAAACTGAAAACAAATAATTATGAAATACCTTTGTGGAAATCATATTGCCAATGGTAATTTTGTCCTTTCGATTGAAAATAATTAGCAAGATTACCAGCAATTGCAGTGGTGAATACTAAAGTTGTACATATCCAAAATGGACCTGGAAAGGTGAAGGAAAACAAAACATATTACTCTCATAAAAAAAACCATTAATTCCATTTTTGTGATTCAGTCAACATATAGCTAGGGCAAAGAATGTCCGAGATTTTGGTAAGACATTGTAAATACACCTTAATTTGAATAGAATTTTCTGTATCAAATTCCTAAAACATGTCACCTACTGTTAGGAAGTTCTCCCAGCTTTTGCAGCTGAGCCAAAATGTTCCATAGATCTAACTGAAGTGAGTGAACTATTTGGGATGAGAAGCAGTGTTAGTGGTGAGGTGTATGTTGATGTTTCTGTAGACCTGTAATCTAACATAAAACATAGATGCTTTCTAATGTGAGAGGGATTTTAAAAACCAATGCTTACCTCAGAGCTTATGGCATTAAGTATAGTAAGTAATAAATCTCAGTCTAAATATGATGCAATCTTTCACAGGAAGCATTAACAAATGCTCTTGTATCAAATCATGACAGCTAACTGAACTGAGGCAATGTAGAATAATATGCTCTGTCTAGAAACACTACAAAATGCCTGCAGTAGATTCGAACACCTGAGCTATAAACAGGTAGTGCAATATTTAAAAAAATTACTGTAATGGATGCTGGGAAGAGATATACAAGGATGGCTGCAGCATCTAAAAATTAATAATAGCAAGTAGTCTCTAACACATTTTGTGTGGTAAGCCAAAACAATTTTAATTTATTAGAAAGACACTCCAAGTAATGATTTAAAAAAATCATTATCATGAATGACTCATTCTATTCAAGAAGAGGAAGGGAGATAACTCCAGAATTAAATCCTAATTCACAGACAAATGTTACATGTTTCAGTCTTTTTAGACCTCGTTAACAATGCATTATCTACATATTACTACAAAGGGTTAGACTGACATATCTATTTAGACATCTTGCTGTTATTCTAATGATTATCAAGTTATGATTAACAACATACTTGAATAGGTAGTATAGATTATCTGCAAACAAAAGCATTATACCTATAACAATGTAATATTTACTTGATTTTGAATAAAACTAACATTCAAAACTGCTTTCAAATATTTAAATAAAAATGTAAAAAAACACTCCAAATATTTGAAATCTTTTTTTGTAAATTAGTGAATGTAAGAGGTCAGTCCTCATGATCTTTGTAGGCCCTTCTTATGCTATCATGTGGGACGTCTGCAGTTTATTGTCTGTTAGAAAAACGCGAACCAAGTGTGTGTGTCAAATGTTTACAAACAGAGTGAATTCCATTAAATGCATCCAAAAGCCACATGATGGTATTGCTATTAAATGAGGCTTAACCACAACATCTCACTCCAGAAAATGGGGAAAATACTCCTCCGTGGTATGTTATTTTAGCAGTAAAATAAGAGTGGTTGTTCTACTATACAAAGACAGGAATCTTAAACAGAAATACATGTATGTCAGAATAAGATTATGGTTCAGCAAACTTAGGATTGGTTAACAAGAAGGAGAACAAGAGTGGAAATTGGTTGGGAATACTTTAAAATTAACCATTTATTAGAAATATTAGAAAATAAAATTTACTAATTAAAAAATTTGTTTAATAAAATACAAGAAATTGTAAAGAGGAAAAAACTTAATAACATACCATACAAATCAGGATTTGGCCGAATCTGAGATTTTAAAAAGTTTCTTCTTGGATTTGGCGTCATAGATCCCATGATACGCCAAAACACTTGGTTGGAATCCACATCAAAAAACTGTTGATAATAATCAAACTTCCAAAACGGATAAAGTCGCTTTTCATCTTTCAGCAGCTGAAAGTAGTTTGAAACAGCTATTATCATATGATATTCCAATGAGAAGACAAACAGACAAACGGACAGAAAAACATCAACCCTACACACACACAGACCACACTTTTTTTTTTGTCTTTCAACCACCTTTTCTCATTTTCTTTCTTATTTCTTTTGATGAAGGATTAGTGTCTGAAACATCAAGACTCCTTCCCCTCATTTTAAGTCTTAAACTAATTACAACATTTGTTAAGACTTTCCCCTCCTATGCTGTTTTCTTTTGGTAACCATTGCCCAATATATATATATATATATATATATATTTTCATACTATGATATCAATTTAAGTAATAGATTAATTAACAAACATTTTATGGATAAATGTTTGTATGTTTTAATAGGTATAGGTTGCTAAATTAGGAGGTTATTGGTCCAGTGGTTCATATCCTGTTACCAGCTCTGTGGTTGAAACACTAAATGAATGTTGCAGTCACATTTTACCATCATAATCAACAAGAGCATTATACTCTACCCTGTATGTTTAACCATTTTAAAGATGGTATGGTAGTATTTGTGAAAGATTTTGTAGCAATTTCTTGCAAATCACATATACCACAAAACAAACAACAATTATTAACAGCATTATCAATCCTAAGAACAACAGTCACATTACACTTCAGGTCCCACTAACAATCACAAATAACAATCCCAGTCTGTAGCACCAAGCAGACACCCTTATCAGACATGCTAGCATAGGTTGGACAATTTGATAGGGTTTAACAGATCTAAAGACTGCATCATACACCACCTACTACTGTCTACTTTGACTATCATCGATATCTGTGTGTATATGGCTTGATGGCCTTCCTAATCTCAACCACTTTAGAGCATAGACAAGGTTCTTTTTTTCATGCCACCAGCACTAGCATGTAGCTTATAAGACTGAACCCCAAGAGAAGCAATTTTATGCTACATGATGAGGGGTTAAAGTATGAGAAGGAGCCAGAGTAGAACAGGTTTCTTGATGTAGAAGGGTAACATAGCTATTCACATTTTAGAAGAGAGGGTTGCAAAACTAATTGAAACAAAAGCAGTATATTTCAACAGAAATGTGGTAGGGTTAGGGTTAGGGTTAATTTTCTAAAATTAATATTATATGAGTCGATGACAAATATACACTAGCATAAAACGTGTGGAATATATAGGAAAAGTGTGGAGGTATATCAAAAGCTCTCACTGAATGTGTAATTTTGTATAACAACATTTTTTCCATTTCATTTTAGTGGAAAATGGAACTCTTTCCTTGATATTAATAAGTTTATTGTACACAGTGCTCAGGTGCATTACAACTCATCAGGAAAGGATAAAAATGGGGGTGGAAAGCAAGCAATGACAGTCAAAAGTACATGTAAGTACATACAGAAAAGTGGAGCCACAAAAAGGCAAGGTTGCATAGGCACATCAGTAGTAAAGTTGCCAAATTTGGGGAAACTACTCAATATACATTATGCAAATTGAAACTTAGGCATTAAAAAACACATGCATACATAACTTCCCATATTTTAATATACTCCCTGCCACAAAGAGAAAAACAAGCTGGCCTGGTTTCAATAAAAATAATAATTTTGTAAGACTTAAAGCTGACCTGGTTTAGAGATGGCGTGTCATTGAAGAGTTCACAAATGATGACAAAAAGACTTTGACAAGCATAACTGAATAATCAATCAAAGAATTGATAGTAAACTGGTTAATAGCTAACCAATTAACAAATAATAAAGTGAAATTGAACCAATGTGTGTGTTTATTATTGGCATAATGACCCTCCCTAGATACAACAAAATTTGTTTCAACATATGTATTCACATCATGAATCTAACAAAATCAAATACAAAAACGAAATAAATTATACACCTCAGTTTTATCTCCTTCTTCTTCATCAGATTCTGCAGAATGAGGAAAGTTGGAAAATGTGTGTGTCTGCGCTTTGTCCATATCTATGTCATCTTTCCTTGACCCTGACAGATTATGATCAATATCTGAAAAATGGTGAATCATAGAGGATGTGGCATAAAAATGAAAAATCAAAAATGAAGACAAGTATAAAATGAAGTGGCATGAGAGCAAGCAGACCTCTCGAATGTAAAGAGTAAGAAAAAAGAAATATGAAGAACTCAAATAATTGGAAAGACAATGGCAACAAGAACAATTCCATAAATTGGTGAAAGCAGACAGCAGAGGAATCTCATGATTGGTATGGAATAATCCACTTCTACAAAAGAATCTCAGAAATTTTGCAGCTGATTGAGTTAGATTAACCAAATACTGAATAAATATATATTAAAAAAATATGGCAAAGCAACTGCAGTTTTTTTCTATTGGAGAAGAATTTAGGAAGTTAATTAAGCAAAAGTGCTCACGAGTCAGAATATGCGTCTCAGAATAATCTCAAATTAATTTCTTGTCCTTTGTTTTTAAACATACTCTTCTTTAGCCCTTTTTTTCAAGGTTTAAAAGTTCCTAAATATATGCAATCCTCAGATCATTGTATCAGAGGAACAAATAAGACAATAATAAACCCAGAAAGTAATTCTTTTTATTAACATCATGTATTAGTGATCAATAATGTTGTAGGTCATAGGTTTCCAACAAGCCAGGTTGCATCTAGAGAGAGAGAGAAACAGAGAGTGAGAGAGAGAGAGAGAGTGAGAGTAAGTGCAGTATGGCTGGATGGTTAACAAGTTTCTTTTGTTACCACAAAGTCCAAGGTTCAATCCCATCACATGGCTTCTCAGGCACATGTCATTGTGAGTAGAACTGAGTGGATGGAAACCATATAAGAAGCTTATCAGATGAACTGTACCAGTAATTCAAAAGATATGGCCCAGCCACACTATATCAAATTGATTCTACCAAAGAATTATGTTAAGAGTACATGTAAGGAATACTCAGTCACTTACACATTAATTCAAGAGCAGGTAATTCAGTTGATCAGACAGCTGAATCCTCTTTGATGAATGGGCATCTGGTATATTGATTATTTTGTTCATTTTTATGTGTCTTGATTATGCCTCCACTGAAGATTAAAAAGTGCATTTTGTGCACTGATTATGAAATCATATGATATGCGGCTGGATCTGTTTTTAAGTGACTCACTTCAAGGGTTGCGTTCCTTTTCATTCGGTACACTGTATTTATTATGGTAGTTTTAACTTTAAGAGTCTCTCGTAGCGTGAGGCATTAAAGTGTAGTAATGCCCTTAATATATATATATAGAGAGAGAGGGGGGGGGGAGAAGATAATGTCAATAGAGTGGAGAGGGTCTATGAGGTGTCATGCAAGCCTTATTGGACCTAACACTCTGCACAGGCATTGCTGACCTCTGCTCAATATGTTGTGCTTTTTTCCACCCCACTATATATATATATATATATAAAATTTTCAGTAAATATATGTATGTTTGTTTTTAGTATATATTTATTTATTTTCAGTATATATGTATCCCTATTTTTAGTATATATTTATTTTATTTTTATTCAGAAGTCCTGTGGCGATGGGAGGGTGGTGAAGCATGCAGACCTGACAGGTTGGAAGCATGTACTCAGTGACCTGCAAACAGGCGGCCCATGCTAGATATAAAGTTGTCTCCTTGTCGCCCAAGACAGTGAGAGGATTCGGTTGCTGCATGGGTGTCTGAGCAGCTCCATTTCGCACAATGTTCCTAAAGGTCAGCAATAGCCTTTCTTGCTCACAAGTGGGTGGCCACCATGAGAGAGAAAATATATTATAAATGCATTGTATTACACTGGGCCATGATGATGATGCAGACAATAGCTAACTAGACATATATTTACATTATTGGTAGAGTTGATAGAGTATTGGATAGAATGATTTGTGGTATTTGCTCTGGCTCCCTGTGTTCTGAGTTCAAATCCCATCAAGGTCAGCATTGCTTTGCATCCTCTCAATAACATACCAGTCAAGTTCTGGTGGACATCTTTCTCTCTGAAAGGGCTATAATGTTCCAGGAAAAAGGTTATGAGAGACATCTGATAACATCTTTTTCTCCAGAAATGAAGAACGATTGAGTAAGAGGCTAGCAACTTTGGCTTGAAGAAAAAAAAAATAGATGCACAACTATTCAAGGAAGGTCTGTTGTGCAGTTCAGTATGGAATAGTGATGATGTTGATGATGATATTGCTAAGTATTTCGTTGGGCGTGCTAATGATTCTGCTAGTTTGCTGCCTTAACAACAACAACAACAACTACTATAATAAAAAATTACATTATATATTTTGATTCAAACCCTGATGGGCAATTTTGCCTGTCAAACTTGCTAAGTTAGTAAAAGAAAAGTATGAGCAACCTATGCATGTAAAAGCCTAATCCAATGAAACCATGGTCCAGGACAGGAAACATTATGGTCATCATCGTCCTCTGCCTCATTGTTTTAACATCTACTTTTAAGTACTTGCATGGGTCGGATGTACGTTGGAACAACCACATCATTTCCAAATGGGGTGATAAACTTCCAGTCTGTTGAACAACAAACAACCTGGACATGCAGAGAATGGAACCAAGTGACATCATATGAACGAGCCTTTTGTTTACAAAGACCATGCAACATATTTTCATGGTGGACTGCAAACAAATGGCACCATCAGGAAGCCGTTGATTACAATCCAGTAGGCACAAGGGAAACAGGAACTCTCTCAACCAGACACACACACACACACACAAGTATATATAACAGGCTCCTTTTAGTTTCTGTCAACCAAATTCACTCATTTGGTCCAATGCTATATAGTCAAGGACACTTTCCTAAGTCACAAATAAACTTTCTCTCTCTCCTACACACACATATATTGATAGGAAGAGCATCCAGCCATGGAAATCATGTTAAGAAATGGAATGTATAATAAACTCATTAAACATTGCAGTTTCCTGACAGTTAATGATGGACACGGGTAGTTTATTCCATGCTTTGACAAATTCTGAGCATGGGTTTGGAATTTATTTTGAAATCCATATAAAACAGAACAATCAATATCATTCATTATTATTAGATTATTATTAGACAGAAGCAGTATTAATATCTCTGACTTGACATGGATACTTTGTTAGAACACTGAAAACTGCATTATTAACCTTGGGAGATCCTCTCATTTAGGCACTTGATACATAAAAACACACACATAGAAGATTGTAGCAAATGAAATTCATCTGTGATGGGCACTGGAATTCTCATATCACATGATTTCTCTCTACTGGACATCCTCAGTTGTCATCTTATGCCAGTCAGATCTCACTGCTATGCTATATAACGTTTCAGCATCTTTTCAGATGCTGATGTTGCAGCTCCAAGCACCTAAACGGGAGGGTCTCTCAAAGCTAATAATGCAGTATTTGATGTTCTAGCAAGGCATCCGTGTGAAGTTGGATATAAAGATTATCATTGATTATATTTAGAAGTTAATAAGGTATCATTTTAATAAAGTGTGAAGTAAGTATTAAAACAGACGTGAAGCAATGAACTGAAAAAGTAAATCTATGAGAACTGCAGCAGGAACAGATCATAAAAACATAATATTGTGGCATAAATGAAAATATTCGTTTACCATGGAATTGCAGTTCATCTTCAGCAGTTTTCTTTCTCTAGAAATTAAAAGAAAATTACAAGTTATTATCAACAATTAGAATTTTTAATTTCATTCAAGAGCTGTTTTTGTGGAGGAAGGGTTTAGAATCCATATAACCATCACAGACTCTGCAAAACTATTGACATCAATGTTTATGTTTAGCTTAAACATCGGTAAGTTTATGATTGCAGAGAAAATGTAGATGAACAGGGAGGTGGTTCTCTTCTAAAGCAGTGGTTCTCAACCATTCTTTTTTTTTTTACCTGTAGACCTTATTTATTCCTATTTTACTCTGCAAGACTTCCATGTTTTAAAAAATCCAATCATATTTTTATTATCAAATATTATTAGGAATTGTCTATAAAAAATTGTTAAAATTGATTGTCTTGAAGCATGACCAATTTTACTGATAACAAAATCTTATATGGGACCCCACAAGGATCATATGGGCTACATATGAGAACCACTGTTCTAAGGAGTAAGGATTGAGTATTGTAACTAGTGTAGAGCTTGAGGGGAGGGGAGACACAGAGGTAATGAAAGGAAGATGTGTCCAGCTAATTAAATGGGGAAAAGTAGAGCTACCATACTAGTACTGGAAGCAGTAGAGAGAGAGGAGACAGCAAGTCTGTGGACAAGAGGTTATAGTGTATTAGAGACTCTTTGTCAATCAATGAAATGGCCTTCTTTTGAAGACAATCTAGGACGTTTGTGTATCAACAGCACTGTCCCAAATAAGGGGTAGTGTTGCATTGTAGAGAGTCAGCAAATTGGTCAGGACTCAAGGATATTCTGGTCCTGGAAAAAAAAGGGATAGTGTTTGGGGTTGCTAACAAAGACAGCCACTAACATTTGAAAGATCTAGCATTTGTAGTGATTATGATCTCAAATAAACCAGGTTTTGTTCATGCGTATACACACATGTACACAAACAGAGTTTCAAATGAGCCTTCTAAAATACCAAATAAACTTATGGGAAGAGTTGTCAAACCTGAATTCCACTATAATAATAATAATAATAATAATAATAATAATAATAATAATAATTGTGTACAGTGCTCAGGTGCACTACAACTCATCTAAAGTGTATATATAATCAGGTGTAGTTTCAGCGGATTTCGGAAAGCATGAGGGCCTTAAAGGATGCAGTGTCATGGCAGTCAACAACTGACGCAGGCAGTTTATTCCATGCTTCAGCAACTCTGAGCGTGAAAAAATGTTTCCGAAAGTCATGGGAGCTGTGTTGTTTTCTGACTTTGTAGGCATGTCCACGTGTGTTAGACACATGGAGATCAAAAAGGTGTTCAGTGTTGTTGTTGGTGAGGTGGTTGATAACCTTGTGGGTGTTTACCAAGTCCGTCGCTAGACGCCGGAGCTTCAGTGAATCCATGCCCAGGGAAACAAGGCGCTCAGAATATGAAAGACAACACAACAAAAGAACTCCTCTATTAATGACATTCTGCTGTTGAAGGGGAATGAAATGGTAGAAAACTAGAGTAAATGTATTATAACATTTATTTTTATATTCTATGTTCATATTTGACAAAGATTGGTTTTACTTTCTATTCCTCAGGCATGTCAAAAAGCAAGAGACCCTTATTTTATGAAGTCAGTATTCTATAAATGTCTCTCCTCATCTAATTTAATACTTAAAACATTTGTCACTTAATGTTCTGGGTTCAAATCCTGCTGAGGTAGAATTTACCTTTCATCCCTGAAGGGTTAATAAAAAGCAGAAAACTTGGCCTTGTCTCAAATCTAGAAAAAGATCTTGGATTCAGCTGAGGTAGAAGAGAACTGGGATTGTAATGCTGCTTTCAGTATTTAGCTTTGCTTTCTTACTCTCATCCTCATCATCATTGTTGTCATTTTCATGTTACTTTATTCATGGACTGGATGAGACTTCTTGGAACTAGATGCTCTTTTTTGTGCTAACCGTTACGGGTTTTTCAAATAATTCCACATCTTGGTTACGTTGAACCATCCCTGAATATTTCATTTTCCTTTTCTTTTTGTGTAAGGCAAAGATAAATCTTTGATATCAACTGGCCTGAACCAAATCCACCCCACCACCACCACCACCTCTGGCTGGTGGTTAAATCATAGTTGATGTATTGAAGTGTATTTCAAGGTTGAGCCAAAACTCAAACCAACTTTTACCTCAAGTCAAAAATCAAAACTGCTACACTTATTAATGTTCCACTAAGTTCCTCTCATCAAGCAATTTAAATCCCTTCAAGCTTTTAATTATCCCATGCTCTCTAAGACATCTGAGCAAAGTACAAACTATGAATAGAACACAGACACATTTGACCTATACGAAGTACAGTGTTCCAAAATCTAAAGAGGCATAAATATGTGACAGACCCAACCCAGAAAAAAAAATAAAAGATCTCATAGGTCCCTTGAATCCTGAGAAGCTATCCCTCTTGAAATCCCCCATTTTGGCAGCTTTGCCCTATCTTGCAACATACTTTTTGTAGTCCTTCTGTGTGTTTGTATAAGTGTGTGTATACATACATATTTTGCGACCAGCTACAGTATAGCTAAGGGGATTCGAAACCGAATCCACATTTTTATTAATTATCAAACAAATTTCTGGTCTTTTGTTTTCTCCTCTCTGCACTGAGATATTAATGTGAATGAGTTAATCTCTGAGAACTTCTCCCGTCGTGGAAGGGTCAGAAAAGATAATTCTGGAGAAATCTATTGTTTTAGGTTGATCTACTTTAATTGCCAAACTTATAAATACCCAGTGAAATGTTAAGTCCATCTATTTGGAAGAGATGGCTCCAAACAAGAAGCATCAGCTAATTTCTAGTCAAGCATGATCCACGAGAACCGACTTACCACTCTCTTCACTTTTAATGGTACTTTCACACTGTCTCCCTCTCTCTCTCTCTCTCTCTAGTAGCCCAGAGATGAAGCTAGTTCCCCACACAGAATGAATTATGGATCCACAAGAAATATTTTAGTGCATTTACAAACAATGTGTATACACAACGACGTGACATCATTTATTTTATATTCTAACGACTAATATCGTAACTCATGTTAAATAAATGGCCATCTTCATAATTAGTTAATTGTTCTTCACTCAATCATTTCTCACTCAATTATTGTCATAACATTAATGGGTGACCCAATGTGATTACATTTTAGTGACTCTTAACTAAAGAACAACAGCCTTCTTTACATACATACACACACACACACAATGCATTTTGTAGCTATCTGACTTTTGTGATTTTGACTCTATATTCAACTGACTTAGTAATCTCTCTCTCTCTCTCTTTTCAACAACCCATTTTTATTGTTCTAAAATGGCAGCAACAGATTAGTAGATTACACCTTGAACTTATCAGTTAATCAGTAGGTATAGATGTTTGAATCAACTTGTTCTCACTAATTGTCACATCAGTTTGCAAGCAAATAGACAAATCAATAGAGACAACTTTCAATTACTCTCTCCTGCCTCCCTCTCTCTCACTCACTTATCAAAATCTATTTGGAACTCTTTGAGAACAAATGGTAGGTTTGAATTCTCAGCTGATTTATTGGAAATTTTATTGATTTTTATCAAGAATAAGCTTTGATGCTTGCACTTATATATTAGGTTTGTACTTCAAGAATTACTTTCATGGTTGGTGCACACTATATCAAACATAATTGTTAAATATTGATTAATGATTATTAAGAACAAAAACAAAATTCACCCATAACAAAACAATAATTTGCCAAAAAGGAGTACAATTACTGAGATATTTTCATTAAGAAAAAACAAACAAACAATAACCCGTCAATGAAAATAAAATTAATGTAGATTAATTTACAAAATACCATGTTGAGGTTCAAATAGCAGATTCCTTATGTCTAACAAACAGGTGGCCTACTTATCTAGTTCCTGTTAGTTGCTCTATCAATGGAAACAATTAACCAAAACATTCTATGCAACCTTGTCAATTAGTATCTTCCTTAACTATTGATTATTTGAGAACTGACAGGATCTTGTATGGCTACTTTTTCTAATTTTCTTTTCTTCCTTTTTTTTTTGCTTACAGGTTTTATAGCAACCTGCTCCATGCTAATGGGATGTTGCTGCAAATTTGATCATCTTTATGTGAATTTTAAATGCATCGTTTGACAGCTGAATAAATGCTAACAACTGTAAAATGAGAACAGTGTCTTATTTTCTGCTTGAATGAATGAAGTGAGAAAATATTGTGGTTGTCTGTTTTACTTAAAACCATTACACAGTGCTTAGTTAGTGTAAGTTCATTAGGGTAATGAGCATTGCATCATCTTAATCATATAGTCTGATGTTTTAAACACAACAAAGAAATGTTTTTATTTATATTAACGACATAAAAAAAAACTTTTAACGGTTAGCTAGATGTCTATTTTAACTTCAAAGAAGTTACAGTATAGTAAAAGCATCCAATACTCTTTTATCTAGATTTATTGCAGAGTTTCGTTTAATTTAAAGGAGCTGTATGATTAAGTTTCAAGCCACTAAACATCTGATTAGCTTCTTGCTTTCCTCCTGGGTTGATATTTTTCATTCTTGGTGATTCTGACAATAGTCTTTTGGTTTGGTGGAGTATAAAAAAAATAATGTCAACTTAAAATGAGATTTGAACCACGGAAATCTCAGGTGTCTGAGAGTTAATTCTGCAGTAGCTTGAATGCTCAACCAGTATTATCAATATTAATGAGCCTGAAATATTACTTTGTTGTGAAAGACTTGCAGTTATATTAGCACAGAAAGAAGGCAGCAGTCATTCAATAAGATAATCATAATGACAATTATCCCCTCCATTTAATGATAAAAGATCAAACTTGACAATTCTTTGTTACATCAATGAAGCAATGAAAGTAATGTGAAGTTATAAACTGTTATCATCATCTAAAACTCTCTAACAATTCAGAATTGTGGCTAGTCAAGTTGACAGTGTATTAGGTTACTGAATTAACAATTAACTGTATATAGCTTGTCCCTAGCATTGTACTCTATTCATAATCTAGATTCTTAAAACTCTTTCAAGCCTAGTGTAAATAACTAATAGATACTATGAGTTGGGAAAGCTTTCCAGAGTAAACAGCTGGAGCATTGAATAATTGTTGAGTGATTCAAATCCTACTGTTAATACAGCAGAATCCAAGGAAACTAGAGATGTTCTATATTTTCCAGTACTTAAAACAAAGTGAGCTACAATTAATATAGTTTGGTAAAGGATGGTAGCCACCAGGCTGATACACTCTAAATACATTCTACAAAATCTTTATGGATGCATCAATGACCTAATGCTGTTCAATATATAGCCAGAATAGAAAGTTTTGTATGGCCATTCTCCTGTTTCCAAACAATATTAAGAAAGAAGAAACCAATGGTCTTTCAAAATGCTTTCTACATACACTAGGATCTGTATTTCGGAAGAAGAGTGTCCAATTAGGGAAATATAATGAAACATAACAGGCAAATAAACACCAACAAAGAAATAATAATAGTACAAGGGGGTACTCAAAAGTAGCCAGAAACATTCTCTGTGGGACAAACCCATTGTTGTTCAGGTTTCCGCCACTAGAAGCCACTTGATGCAACCCTCAGGCATCAGTCTGCTGACTGGCATCGTCAAGTGAGGTCGTAGTGCCATGTGGTGCATCTTTGTTTTGCAGTGCTTCTCCCCTGATTGTCAATTTTTGTGATGACTGAAATGAAGGAACAGCATGCTTCCATGAAATTCTGTTTTCTGCTGGGGAAAACAGTGGCTGAAACAGCTGTTATGCTTCAAACAGCTTACAAGGACACTGCCGTGAGCAAAATACAAGTTTATGAGTGGTTTCCATGGTCACTTGTTGCTTGAAAACTAACCTCATTCAGGATGACCGTTGACCTCCCAAATGAATGAAAATTCATGAACTGATCTTGGAGGACTGTCACTGAACAATTGACGAATTTTGAGCGAGGAATTGCGAATGAAAAGAGTTGCAGAAAAATTCATGCCTCGCTTTCTCAAGGAAGATCAAAAGCAGTCACAACTGAATGTGTGTTGTGAACTGAAAGAGCAGTTGGAAGTTGATCTGGACCTTCTTTTGAAGGTCATCACTGGTGATGAAAGCTGGTGCTATGGAATTTGCAGATGTGGAAGAGGTGAAGAAGGAAACAATGGAGGCATTAAAAGGCATCACTTTGCAAGAGTTCCAGGACTGCTTTGAACAGTGGAAAACATATCTAGCCTGATGTATTGCTTCAAATGGAGAATTCTTTGAAGGTGACCAAAGTGTAAACATGTAAAACTAAGTGAATAATATGATATTGCAAAACTCCAGTTTCTTTAGGGCACCCCCTCATGTATTGATAAACTGTAACTTATGTGTGCATTCATATTAATATAAACATATGATATATAACTGGGAATTGTAGAGGGCCAGAAGAAGGGTTATGTCAATTATTCTGATCTACCCTTACTATGCTGTCTGTGTCTTAGCAAAAACATTTTATTTTTAAAGGCTCAATGCAGCTGTACAGCAAACCCTTGTAAGCTTTTGCAGTATAACCGACAAAGATTGAATTCATTTGTAACACTGGACCGAAACCTTTTTCTTCAAAACAAGACCCGTGATGTTTCTAAAGAAGGGCACTACCGAAAAAGACGGAGTTTACCTATCTTCATGGCACACAATTTCATTTTATGAATTTTAAAACCTGTAACAGATTGACATTCAATCTAACGAGGAGTAAATCTTTTAATTGATTAATTGAGAACAATGGAACAATACTTTTTGATAAATGAAATGGATAAAAAAATAAAATTAATCCCTGCAAGAAGACTGGGCTGATCTATCAGTCCACCATTTTGGCTTTAGAAAGAAGCAGGGGACAACCGCCCAAAGAATCTTTTACTTGTTTCAATCATTAGACTACGGCCATGCTGGGGCACTGCCTTGAAGAATTTTTAATCAAATGAATCAAGCCTAGTACTTATTCTTAAGCCTGGCATTTATTCTATTGGTCTCTTTTGCCAAACTGCTAAGTTACAGGGACATAAACACACCAACACCAGTTATCAACCAGTACTGGGATACAAACACAGACACGCACATATAGATATATATATACATACATATATATATATATATATATTATATATATATATACATACATACATACATAAATACATATATATATATATATACATACATACATAAATATATATATATATATATATACATACATACATACATAATATATATATATATATATATATATATACATACATACATACATATATATATATATATATACATACATACATACATAAATATATATATATATATATACATACATACATACATACATACATACATATATATATGTGATCTCTTAAGCACCACCAGCTCATATATATATATATATATATATATATATGATGGGCTTTTTTCAGTTTCCGTCAACCAAATCCACTCACAAGGCTTTGAGACTATAGTAGAAGACACTTGCTCAAAGTGCCACACAGTGAGACTGAACCTGGAACAATGTGGTTGGGAAGCAAGCTTCTTACCACACAACCACACCTATGCCTATAATCTTTTTATTTTTTTAATCTATTGATATATTTAAACAGATCTTTTAATGATTCTTTCTTGTAATCCAATAAAATACTTCTGTCTTTTGTCATGAAGCAGCAACAGGAGCCATGATTTCCCAATTATAAAATACTATGTACACTGTTTATGTTAGTCAGACTAGTGTCTCCATCTTGATTGTTGCTTTCACTATGTTCTGGCTGTTGTATACTCCAACCTTCTTCAGGTGTCAGTCATTCAACTCAGCTGTTCTATTGGAATTCAGAACCTAACCCTTTATTTGATCCACAGGGGTGCCTTGTTCTCATTCTTACAGACATAGCAGAGTAGGTAAAAACGTTGATTAATGCAGTGCAGTTGCAAGGCACTAAGGTAATTCATAAAAATCAACAGATGGAAAAAAAAAAAAAAGTCACAAAACACAGGGAACTGAATGAGAATAGTGTACCCTCATCGATCAAATAAAGGATTAGGTTCAAAATTCTGATACAACAACTGAGCACAAGATACCCAAAGAAGGCTGGAGCATACACAGCCGAAATGTAGTGAAAGCAACAATCAAGATGAGTACACCCATCAGACTAACATAAACAGTATACATAATACAATTCATCTCAGAAATAGAGAATTGAATTATAAAATAATCCATATGTCCAAAAATGCTTATATATACATCTTAAGTATTTAAAGGTAAAGGCAGAGATCCAAGGTAATATATCAATATTTAAGATAAGTAAGCAAAACCTAATTTGGATTTATTCCTAACTCCAGCTGCTGTAATCAACTCATCGAGTTTCTTGAAGACGTTACCCAAATCACTGATCGCGGATCCTGGGTGGATGTTGTTTACCTGGACTCTGCTAAGGCTTTTAACTCTGTGCCACACAAAAGCCTTATGGTGAAGCTTTCTGCGTTGGGTGTAAGAGACGAACTCTATAACTGGTTAAAGTCCTTTATTTTCGGCCGAAAAGAGGTTGTCATAGATCTAGGACAGTACTCTTCACCCTATGAGATGACATCTGGTGTACCACAGGGATCTGTTCTTGGCCCCCTTTTATTTGTTGCATATGTTAATGACATAGATGCCAACTTAAAGAATGCCACAGTGCTGAAATATGCAGATGACGTCAAGCTGTACCTCGAAATAAAGAGGTCAGATCCTGTACACTATGGATCTCTATTGCAAGCAGACCTGGACACAATGCAGCAGTGGATCATGGACTGGCAACTCAAGCTGGCTGTGGACAAATGTACCACCATGCATTTTGGGAGGAGAAACCCAGCATCCACCTATTCCCTCCACAACACTAATCTCAAAAAGTCTTCATGTGAACGTGACCTGGGTGTTATTGTCGACAGTGATTTGCATTGGACAAAACACATCGCTAAAATTGTTAAGAAGGCTGAGGGTGTCTTGGCATCACTCACCAAATCCTTTGTGAGCCGCTCTCCGGCTATCTATCTGCGGCTTTATATAGCTATAGTAAGACCTCACCTGGAATTTGCATCACCGGTCTGGAACCCCTCTCTTGCCCAGGATATCAATCGTCTGGAAGCGGTTCAGCGATGTGCAACCAAAAGAATACCCTCCATCAAGCATTTGCCATATCCTGAACGCCTTACTTCCCAGGGCATGGACACATTGAAACTCCGACGTCTGGCAGCTGACTTGGCAGACACCCATAAAATTATCAACCATCTTACAAACAATAACTCTGAGCACCTTTTCAAACTCCACCCGTCTAACACCCGTGGACATATTTACTAAGTCAGAAAACAGCACAGCTCCCATGACTTTAGGAAACATTTTTTCACGCTGAGAGTTGCTGAAGCATGGAACAAACTGCCGGCATCAGTTGTTAGTTGTCAGAGCACTGCATCCTTCAAAACTTCCATGCTTTCTGAGATTCGCCAACACTACACCTGATCTTTCTCCTCTCCATACACACACAAGCGTGTATCTGATTCATACATTGTTCGCTTTCCAGGCATTTGTACATTACTGCATATACTCTATATGCACTTTCTGACAAGTTGTGGTGCACCTGAGCACTGTATACAATAATTTCATTATTATTATTAAATATTGATCACCCTCCTTCATAGCATAAAGTATCTGCACACAAATGAGCAACAGTTAAAAAGACAAAAACATTCAGGTATAATCAGGTGATGTAGCCAAAACAATAGAATTTACTTTAAAAACAAGGATTTGTTTGCAATAATGAAATTACAATAATCAAAGTACATAATCAACATAGATTCTATATTTGCTTTTCAACAGTTGGATTCACTAAAATGTACTTTGAATTTTAATATCAATATGATCTAACAACTACATAGCAAATACCAACTTCAAACAACAGCTATTGATCAAAATAGGTCTTCGAAATCCAGCTGGTGTGTGTTGCCGATTCCCATTGAAGAAGAGTAAAGCATGTTCTTATTTTGCAGTGAAATTCAATAAACTAATGAAATGTTATTGGCTAAAATGCTACCTATTACGATACTAATATATTCAACATTAGCATGTTAACTAACTACCATCTGCATCATAGAGTTTATGGAGCATTTGTTGATATAACCAAAGCTTATAAATTCATGAATCTTCCATGTACTAGTTTCTGATTTGGTGTATTTCTATTACAAGGGGAATAGCTGAGGGAGAAACAAGATTGATTGCAGATAAAAACGAATGAAACTGATTTTTAATGAAAAAGTCAGATTGAATAAATAAGATCG
Source organism: Octopus sinensis (assembly GCF_006345805.1). NCBI lineage: Eukaryota > Metazoa > Mollusca > Cephalopoda > Octopoda > Octopodidae > Octopus > Octopus sinensis. The sequence continues at coordinate 4,562,436 of NC_043005.1, read as the reverse complement.
GAGACATTGATTTTATGTAACTTCTGAGGATTATCCCCAGAAATATACTGTTTTCTAATTATATTTTATTTTAATTATCTGATAAATAAGTTTGTAGACATCCATTTTACATAACTTCTTTTACTTGTTTCAGCCATTAGACTGCGGCCATGCTGGGGGCATTGTCTTGAAAAATTTGAGTCAAATGAATCGACACCAATATTTACTCTTTTAAACCTGGTAATTATTCTATTGGTCTCTAATGCCAAACTGCTAAGTTATAGGCATATAAATACACTAAAACTGGTTGTTAAGCAGTGGTGAGGAGTAAACAAACAAACACACACACACACACACACATGTACATACATATATACACGACAGACCCCTTTTATCAAATCCACTCACAAGGCTTCGGTTAGCCCAAGGCTATAGTAGAAGACACTTGCCCAAGGTTCCATGCAGTGGAACTGAAACTGGAACCATGTGGCTGGGAAACAAACTTCTTACCACACAACCACATCTCTACCTTTTGAGGATTATTCTCTGGTTGATTGATTAATTGATTGACAGACAGACACACACACATACATACATACATACACACACACACACACACATATACTCACTAACTCACACACTTTATATTTAATTATTAATTATCTAAATCTTTTGTTGTTTTTCTGTCGATCTATCTAAATAGAATTATATTCCAGTCCCACTAATATTCATCAAACCTTTGTTGCATCCCTGATATTAGCAATACTAATAGTTATATCACATTATTAAGAGTGAGCCTTTCAATTCAATGTGCGAAATCCTGTCCCCTGGCATGGAAATGTTTACACTGGAAGTTTCTGTGTAGTATAACACCAGAAGGATCAGAATATGGTAAATATATGCATTACACTAGAGTCTTTGGCATTTGGAGAGTTAAAAAATGCTACCTGGAAGAGTCATGTATCAATCAATGGCTCAAAGTTAGGCAACACAATGCTTTTATTTTTCCTATCACAACCTACGCTTCATAAATGGGGACCCTAAAATCTGAAGCTATTATTTGGCAGATGGAAATTGTGTGGAAGCCTGCCATATATATATACACACACACACACACACACACACACACACACACACACATATATATATATATATATATATATATATATATATAGGCCGTAACCTGTGGGCTCTACTTGGGATGTAGCCAGCCCACTTATGCATACCTTTCCTTCTTGGGACTCAAAACTTTGCTTGCGAAGACCTGTTGAGGCAAGTGAAATCAGAATCGAAATCGAAATCACTCAAAAATCAATGGAAATTGTAGTCGTGATACCAGTGCCGGTGGCACGTAAAAGAACCATCCGAACATGGCTGTTGCCAGCGCCACCCCGACTGGCCTCCGTGTCGGTGGCACGTAAAAAGCACCAACTGATTGTGGCCGTTACCAGCCTCGCCTGGCACATAAGAAGCATCCGCTACACTCACAGAGTGGTTGGCGTTAGGAAGGGCATCCAGCTGTAGAAACACTGCCAGATCAGACTGGGCCTGGTGCAGCCTCCTGGCTTCCCAGACCCCAGTCAAACTGTCCAACCCATGCTAGCATGGAAAGCGGACGTTAAACGATGATGATGATGATGATGATGATGATCTGTGCCGGTGGCATGTAAAAAGCACCCACTACTCTCACAGAGTGGTTGGCGTTAGGAAGAGCATCCAGCTGTAGAAACACTGCCAGATCAGACTGGGCCTGGTGCAGCCTCCTGGCTTCCCAGACCCCGGTCGAACCATCCAATTCATGCTAGCATGGAAAACGGACGTTAAACGATGATGATGATCTGCTGTATGGTAAATAGTTTGCTTACCTACATGGTTCTGGGTTCAGTCCCACTTGGGCAAGTGTCTTCTACTATAGCCTCGAGCCGACCAAAACCTTGTGAGGGGATTTAGTAGATGGGAACTGAAAGAAGGCCATCATATATATGTATATATATATGTTTGTCCCCCCAACATCGCTTGACAACTGATGCTGGTGTGTTTACGTCCCTGTAACTTAGCGGTTCGACAAAAAAGAACGATAGAATAAGTACTACATTCACAAAGAATAAGTCCTGGAGTTGATTTGCTTGACTAAAGGCAGTGCTCCAGCATGGCAAAATTCAAATGACTGAAACAAGTAAAAGAGTAAGAATATATATTTGAAAGTCTATGAGGATTACTTAATACAGCTTTGAAGTGTAAAGGTGATTTTAAAAAAATGTTATGAGATCTTTTATGAGGATGTTACTAACCTTTTTGTGGGAAGAAGTTTTTTTTCTAGTGTCAGTGCTTTTGTTAAACCACACACACACACACATCATATGTATATATATATATATATATATATATATATATATATATATATATATATGATGTGTGTGTGTGTGGTTTAACAAAAGCGCTTACACACTAGAAAAAAACTTATATAAATATACACACACACATGCATATACATGTTTTAAATGCCAGTACACTTCCAACGGATGACATCTAATTATTGTTTTACCTGACTGTGAACTGAATGCTATGGTACTGAGCTAGTCCTGGCATCCTATGTATTGGTGCTCCTAGATTCTAATGAATCCTGAAACTAATACACACACACACACACACACATATATATATTGGGTCATCCCATGAATAATGCAGTTTTTTCAATTGCATGAACCAAAAGTTGGAAGGGGACAGGATAAACTACTTGCATCAACTTGCTATAAAAGCAGGTAGTAATTTTACCTTGACTTATTCTTAGTACAGGTTTTGAAGAGTGCAGTTCAATTTTAGTAGTTGTTTTTTCAAAGCTATAATGGAAGGGACAAAGGGGCATATTTGGCATATTTTGTTTTATGAGGTCAATAAAGGCAACAACGCAAAAGTGCAAGGAATATTAATGGGGACAGGACAATAGGCATAAGCCAGTGTCAACAGTGGTTCCAGAAATTCCAAGCCAGATATTACAGCCTAGATGATGAGCCTCATCCTGGAAGGTCTGTAGAGCTTGACAAAGATATCCTGCAAACCCTGGTGGAACAAAATCCCATTGTAACTGTTGAGGAACTAGCAGAGAAGCTTGTATTAGGTCATTCAACCATTCATTGACACCTGCGCTAGAAGAAAAATGACCATCTTTGGTTTCACGACAAAAAGTGCTCTTCCCTCAGGATAATGCTCACCTACAAACAGTAAGGATAACATTCCAAAAGCTGGAGCAGTTTGAATGGGAAATGATGCCCCACCCACCATATTTGCCGGACATTGCTCCATCAGATTACCATTATTTCTGCAATCTTCAAAGGCATTTGGACAACAAAAATATGAATTTTGCAAACGAGGTCAGAATAGTACTAGAAGAGTATTTTTTCATGGATAAGTGAATTTTGCAAGTCTACCAGACAGACATTGTAGAAAATGTAGGAGAGTATATTTTGGTGCTATGAAGTTCTCCAAAAGACCTCTACCTCCTCAGCACCACTGAGTCCTGGAAATGCCTTGTCTCATACTCTCCAGTGATACATCCTCTCCTCTCATGCACTACACCTGACTCTCCCACCACCAGCTCCTACAGACTACCCAACTGTGTGATCTCCATTGTTCCCCTGCCCCACTCAACTGCATCAGCATTTCTATTCCTGCTGCTCACCCCCTCAATCTACCCCACTCTCTTCCGCATCCTTCTATCTTCAACCTGCAGCTCGTTCATCCACCCTTCAACCCTACCCATTTTTGCAGTCTGTCTCTCCACCCTCACATCTCCTTCACATACAATCTTGCAAACCACCCACTTCTATCCACCTTGTACCTTGTAGGGCCACTTGAGCACTCCATGGCCATTATCTATCTCTATGAAACTCTTACTGATCATTTTCTCTTTCTCTCTTCTATTAAATGTGAATAGCCATGCAGACCCTCTACAAGAACCTGTTTGGACCCCAACTCCATCTCATAGTTTAAAACCCTTCCCTGTCCTCAAGCTTAAAGCCGACCCCACCATCTCCCTAATGGTTTGTAGTCTTGAAAGTTGCACAGTGATTTCAATAGGCATGAAAAAAGCACCCAGTGCCTGTTGTAAAGTGGAAGGACATCAGGCTGTAGAAAACATGCCAAGGCTGACATTGGAGCACAATGGTGTCCTTGGACTCAGCAGATCCTGTCAAACCATCCAAAACATGCCAGCATAGAACATGGATGTCAAACAATGATATGTAATTAGGGTTTTATTGAAACTGAAAAAACTTCACAAACTGTTACTCAGCTTCACATAATTAATCATCAGACAGTTGTGAGTATTACTCTCTGATAATTGGTTGAGTGAATCTCTGAGTAACAGTTTGTAAATTCTTCACAGCTTCAATAAAATACCATTTTACTGCGTGCAAACGCATATATTTGTTTGTCCTTCTACTGCCTGACAACCAGTGCTGGCTTCTTTATGTCCATAACTTAGCAGTTCAGCAAAAGAGACTGAAAGAATAAGTACCACACTTAAAAATATAAGTATTGGGTTTGAATTGATCAAGTAAACCCTTCATGGTGGTAGCTGTTTGCTGCGGTCAAATGACTGAAACAAGTAGAAGATAGGTGACTTAACAAGAGTCACTTCCAAAATAAATTTACTCTGTGAAATACAGATACATTACAACAAGAAAAGTATTTTACCTCTATATTGAGTAATGTATTAACGAGAGAAGTTAATTTGTAGAACAACATGATAAATACAAGTAAATATATGATGGGGTGCTGAAAAGTTCCTGGCTTTTGGTAAAAGTCAATACAGGAGGATCAATTAATGATGGTTTTATTCAGCATATTCCCCTCTCAGATTCACACACTTCCATTTTTCTAAGCCCTGTAAAAGATCTCAGAAGGTTGGGTCTCCAACCAGACATTTCACGATACCCTTAAAGCCAGGAACCTTTCGATACCTCCTCATATATAATTATGTAATGAACTTATTGTATACAGTGCTCAAGTGCACTACTTCTCATCAGAAAAAAATAAGCAAAAATGCATGAACAGTATACAGAATGATGAACAGGAAGTGAACAGTGGATGTGTCATTTAAAAGGATGGAGGTACCTCTTGGCGATTTTCAGGAAGTATGGAAGTTTGAAGGATGTAGTGTCCTAACAGTTAACAACTAATGCAAGTAGATTATTCCATGCTTCAGCAATTCTGAGTGAAAAAAAAATGTTCCTGGAAATCATGGGTCTTGTGTTGTTTTTTTTAATTTTGTAAGCATGTCCATGATTGTTAGACATATGGAATTCAAAAAGGGGCCCAAAGTTGTTGTTGGAAAGGTGGTGAATAAGCAATGGGATAATCAAGATCTGCATAAAAATAAAGAGAATAACTGTTTCTGATTTAAGCACATGGCCTGCAATTTTGAGAGGTGAGGTTTACTTCATAGCAGCAACCTCGGTGTTTGACTGGTATATATTATAATGGCTTGAAAGGATGAAAGGCCAAGTTGACCTCAGCAGAAACTGAACCTCAGAATGTAGGCACAAGGCCGGCAATTTTGAGGGGTGGGGGACCATCCAATAACATTGGCTCAAGAACTTCATCCAGAGAGATGAAAGATAGATCTCAGCAAGATTTAAACACTGATAAATGATGATGATGTCTTTCATTTGCTCGAGGGCATTAGATGAGGGGAGCCAGTAGAGGGTTACATAAAAGATGAGAGTAAGAAAGAGAAAGAAGGGTTAAATGAGGTAAAGGTATACATAGTATGCAAAATGTGTAAATACATGAATGATGCAGTCCTTCTGATACAGGGGAACTTCCAACTAGGGCCAATCAAGTAACTCCATAGACCCAAGTTCACTCTGACCACCAAGGGCACAACTGTTGTTTTCAATAATAATAATAATAATAATAATAGTAATGGTTTCAAATTTTGTCACAAGGTCAATCATTTTGGGGGAGGGGATAAGTCTATTACATCGACCCCAGTGTTTCAGTGGTTCATAATTTATCGACACCAAAAGGATGAATGGCAAAGTCGACTTCAGCAGAATTTGAACTCAGAACGTAATGATAGACGAAATACCGCTCAGCATTTCGCCCGGCGTGCTAACGATTCTGCCAGCTCGCCACTTAAATAATAATAATCCTTTCTACTATAGGCACAAGGCCTGAAAAATTTTTTGAGGGGTGGGGGCGAAAGGATTAAGTCGATTACATCGACTCTAGTGCGTAACTGGTACTTGTTTCATCTACCCCGAAAAGAGGAAGGGTAAAGTCGACCTCGGCGGAATTTGAACTCAGAACGTAAGGACGGACGAAATGCCGCCAAGCATTTTACCTAATAATGGTTCCAATTTTAGGCAAGAGCTCAGCAATTGTAAGGGAGAGGGATAAATCTATTATACTGACCCCAATGCTCAACTGGTGCTCGACCCCGAAAGGACAAGAGGCAGCATTTGAACTCAGAACGTAGAAAACCGGAACAAATACCACAAGGCATTTTCCTCACTCGATCCCCCAACGTTCTAGCCATTCTGATGTGTATCATGTTCTGTAAAGGAGATCTACGGTTATTCGAAACTATCTCTTTTATATATATATATATATATATATATATATAACCTTTCCATAGTCAACAGAATTATATTTAATCAATACATACTGCAAGATTGTATATATAAATTAGGTACATGATTATACTATATAATTATAACATTCCTAGCATTTAGCTGTCGCGTATATAATGTAATCTTTTCTATATACAACATACAGCTGTCCCCGCTTTTTGGGCCCCAAATTCAAATTGGTCCTTAAATAGGGTCCTGTGTATGTATTTATGTATGTACACAACTATATATACATATATATACACACACACAAGCTTAAAAACAATATGTATATACACATAAACAAATATGTACGTATAAACAAATACATTTATATATATATACATATATTAAATATCTGCAAAGATACAAACGTATATACATAAAGACACACACACACACACACTATATATATATGTATATATATGTGTGTGTGTGTGTGTGTGTGTATGTATGTATGTATATATATATATATATATATGTACGCACACAACATATACACCACATAGGCAGAGGAACATATCAAAAGTGAGAGTAAAAGCGAAGCAACCCCACCAAAAAATAGACAGACTCCTCCGAATGTTAAATGATATGGAAATACAACTGAAAGATTTTCACAAACTAGCAATTGAATAAGACGAAAAAAATCAGTATAATCGATAGGTCCGAAATCGAAGAAGAAGGAGGAGAGAAAAAAATTACACGTGTAAAGATTTTTAAGACTTAAAAGCTGAAGTTTTTTTGTTTTTTTTAACGTCGAGGTCGTTTACGATGTTTAGAAGTATGTCTTGAAAAGATTAATATTTACACTAATCTAAAAACTCTGTGTTGAAATAAAATACATAGAAACATAGAGTTTGAGTTAGTATATAATTTAAACCTAATTTCAAGAACTGAAAGGAAGTACGGACTATAGTATTTACCTTGTCAATATCGTCCACATCAACAATTACAGCTGAATGGTCAGCCATTTTGAATGTCTGCAGTGTCGTCTGCTGGCGGATGTTGTGTAGTAAAAGTAAAGAATATTGATTAGGAAACGTATTTTATGGAGTTATTTTGATGGTGTCGCTTAAATATTTGACTGGGAAATGAAATAAAATGAACGTGAAATAGATAAGGTATTGTAAAATATTTTAGAGTATGAACGAAATAGCTAGAAAAAGTAAAGTAACATACGTATACATACACACATACACTCACACACACATATGTGTATGCATGTACGTACATACATACGTACATATACATACATATGTACATGCATGCAGTTATAATCGCATATACATACGTACATGTTGTTGTTGTTGTTATTATTATTATTATTATTATTATTATTATTATTATTATTATTATTATGTGTGTGTGTGTATATATATACATAGTTATACACACACACATACTTCTAAAAAAAAGTGGAAAAAGAAACTAAAATATAATTTAATTGGTAGTAAGTGTAAATACAGACGTGAAATCAGTTGTATAAAACGATTTAAAAGGCGTACGATTCTGGGGAGAATATTTAACATGGAATAATTTTTTTTAAATATACAACACACACACAACAGAGTTAACTTCTCTTTTATAAACTCTGAGCAGTTGCTTTTATAACAAGATGCAATAAGCAAAGATGGTGAAGCAGCTAAATTGTCCATTGATATTTGTTCTGGCTCTTTAGATTCTGAGTTCAAATCCCAGTGGGGCTAACTTTGCCTTTCATCCCTCCGAGGTTGATAAAATAAAGTACCAATCTAGAACTTGGGTTGATAGTATTGGCTGCTCCTTCTCCTCTTAAGAAACCAAAGAAAAAATGAAAAACCAAAAGGAAGGAAAGTAGTGAATACATTCAGATATTGTGCTCAAATCTGGATGTTTCATTGTTTCATTTAGAGTAGCCATGTTCTGTTTTGTTAAGCAAACTTGCAAGATACTTTCTGCTTGATGTTCAAATATATTTCTGGTGTAAGGAAGTTATCCAGGATTAGTCTTTTCCCAGCTGTGCAGAGGCCACATCTTTTACTACCATTTTATATAAGGTCTACACTTTTTAACAACCCTCTAGCCAGTGTTGAGTCCATACCTTTGTCTCTGAAAGACCAAATGTAATTTTCAAATTTTATATTCCATTTCTCAATATTCTGTAAATAAATAAATATAGTTGGAAAATCATTTTTTGAACAGTCCATCTGCCATACCAATATATCACATGAAGGTAATATTTATGGATTTTAATTATATTACTTATACTACAGTGTCTGTGTTCAAGGATCCATTTAGTTGTTATATAGTGTTGTTCCTATATGAACTACTGGTTTCCATGCATGAGTTGGGTTGCAACAGAGAAAACAATCTTAAAGTTATACCAATTCAATAATTTACTATATCTATGGCTAATGGTGGCTTCCTAACCTTAGGAAATCTGTATGTATGTTGGACTTAACATTTCAGGTGAAAGCCGCAAACCATGTGGTATTATTAGGCCTTTTCATTTTAGGAGCTTGGACTGTGGATAGAAGCACATTTGTCATTGAATCTTCTTACTTCAAGCATATCATCATTGTAAGAGGTTGCTCTGTCACAGATCTTACTATGGGACTAACTAGACAGTTATTTATAAATTATATTATTATTATTTATTATATTATTTATATATTATTTATAAAGTTTTCAAAAACTGAAGGGGATAATATGAACCTGCATTTGTAAGGTTTTCACTAGGCTTCATAAAAGTTGGGACTTATTTTCTCCCTGAATTCTCATAACATAAGGAATTCTTATTTTGTCTCCAAAACAGATGACTCATAGAAATGATACAAATCTGATGGAGTTTAGTTAATTTCACTACATGTGAGTGATTTTGAAATTATTAGTAACATGAACTAACTGTTTTGTTTACTTTAAAAAAATATATGAATTATCTCTATATTTGTTATATTGAGTACTTTTCACTGGATTTATAAAATTTGCTTGATCACTATGTGTGAATGTGTGTAGTATGTATACACAAGTACACACATATATACTTATATATTTATGCATACACACACACGCACACAGAGGGTGCGATGGGTAAATTGTTGCCATTTTATATTTTTAATTTCATGCATGAGTATTGATTGTTTTTGATTTTGTCAACTACACAGTATTGTAGGGCCAGTTGGGCATTGTCTGTGAGAAAAACAGCACCATGAAGCAATTCACTATGCCAGAAATTTGGAAATGACATGCTGTACTGCTTGGCATTCATGCCGGAAGCTCCAATATGAACATGTACCAAGTGTAATAAAAATCAAACATCCAGTCAACATCAGGTGTTTGAAGTGGTCACTAGTGATGGCAACATTATGCCTCCATTCATCTTCTCACATGGCCTCAGACACAACATGGAGGTCTACATCAAGTGCCTGGAGGAAGTAGTACTGCCCTGGGTCAAGAGGGTGGCTGTTGGAAGTCCCTATGTCTGGCAACAGGACTCTGCACTATGCCACACAAGCAGGAGAACCCAGTTATGGCAGTCAGACAATTTCTGTGACTGCATCACCCCTAACATCTGGCCACCTAACTCCCCGCAATGCAACTCCCTTAATTATTATGTGTGGGGCACAGTGGAGCAAGAGACCAACAAAACTCCTTGTAACACCAAAGATGAACTGAAGGCAAGGATTATGGCAGCATTCACCAACTTAATCAAGAAGTTTCAGGATAAGTTGCAGGAGATTCCAAAGACGTCTGGAAGCCATGTTTGAAGCTAATGGTGGTTTTATTGAATAAATTTACTCTTTAGTATTTCAAGATATTTTTATGCAATTTCAGTAAATATATCTGTTAAAATGAGATGTCAGTGTTATCTTCATTTTTCCGTAATTTAGACGACAGTTTATTCATTGCAACTTATATACACTCATTGAGGCACTCACAAACACACACACACATGCACCTGACTGGCTCCCATGTCGGTGGCATGTAAAAAGCACTCACTACACTCTCAGAGTGGTTGGCATTAGGAAGGGCATCCTGCTGAAGAAACATTGCCAGATCAGATTGGAGCTTGGTGCAGCCTCCTGGCTTGCCAGTCCCCAGTCAAACCGTCCAACCCATGCCAGCATGGAAAACGGACGTTAAACGACAATGATGATGATGATAATGATGAATAACATTTTAAAAATACGAGAATGCTATTCTAAAAAGAAAACCCCCAAAATATAGGTAAAAGTTTTAGGGTTAAAGTTTTGGATATGGATATAGCAGCCGACGTTGGCTGTTCAAGTGCGTGTCATTAAATGGGAAAACAGTTAGTATGAATGACCAATCATAGCATTTTTGTGTATAAATATATTGTTTATTCTGTGTTCACCTTTTGAGGTGGAAGCATGTAGCATGATACAAAAACGTGTGTTTACATACAAAGAAAGTTTTGATTTTTGCTTTTGTTCTATAAGAAGTAACATGTAATATTTGTATTAACACTATGTATAATGAGAACAGTCGTTTTGAGAATGTGTGTGTGACAAAATATCTTCGTTTATGAACCAGATATCTTGTGCTGAGGTGAATAGACATGTGAGTTGTACATGGGAGATTGCTTGTGGAGCTGCAGAGAAGACATGTGTCTTCGACCGAAGCCTGGCAGGAACTGGGAGTTTCTCATGTGTAGCACAGAACAAGGCTAGTGTCTGAGAATGAGGCTACTGAACCAAAGCAAGGCTTAGTGTATCAAAGTGAGGCTAGATATGCCTCATCGATATATTCGTCTGCTCTGCAGGTCGACTCACAGATTACCATGTAATATGTAGCTCTGCTACAAGGACGAATGAAGAATTGGCAATTCAATATTTTGAATTAATAGATTTATGTTTTAATGACATTTCCCCCGCAATCTTCAATGTCCAGAAGAGAATTCCAAAGAATTCCCTAAAATCAGGAAAAGGAAAAAAATTGTGTGGGCTACGTCAATTATTATCTACAAATTTTACTATAAATTAAATTACTTTGCAATACTAACGGGCATTTTGGTAGTGTGTTCACATAGGAGTGGCTGTGTGGTAAGTAGCTTGCATACGAACCTCATGGTTCCGGGTTCAGTCCTAATGTGTGGCACCTTGGGCAAGTATCTTCTACTATAGCCTCGGGCCGACCAAAGCTTCGTGAGTGAATTTGGTAGACGAAAACTGAAAGAAGCCCGTCGTATATATGTATATATATATGTATGTGTGTGTGTGTATATGTTTGTGTGTCTGTGTTTGTCCCCTCCCCAACATCACTTGACAACCGATGGGGGTGTGTTTACGTCCCCGTAACTTAGATGTTCGGCAAAAGAGTAAGTACTATGGTTACATTTTTGTCGATCTGCTAATGTTACGGAATAGGAGGGCGGCAAGCTGGCAGAATGGTTAGCGTGCCGGGCATTTCGTCTGTATACGTTCTGAGTTCAAATTCTGCCAATGTCTTTGCGTTTTATCCTTTTGGGGTCCATAAAATTAGTACTAGTTGAACACTGGAATCGATGTAATCGACTACCCCTCCCCCGAAATTACTGGCCTTGTGCCAAAATTGGAAACCAAAATTACAGATTATGTAAACAAACCAACACCTGTTGTTAAGCGGTGGGCGACACACGCGATCCTAGTTCCTTTCTACTTCATTCACAAGGTGTCCATACCAACAGATGGTGTCGCACAAGAGGACTGAATATGAAACCAAGAGGTGACATTACAAAGTTCTGAACTGTGTATAAAGGATATAGCGAGTGTATATAAAAGAAAAAGGTAAGGCCTCCCCGGCGGGGAATCGAACCCCGGTCTCCCGCGTGACAGGCGGGGATACTTACCACTATACTACCGAGGATAACACATACCGGCTCTCCCGTGTGTATGTAGATATATGTGTGTGGGCTTACATATATATATTTATACATATTTCTTTACCTCCACAAGGGGCTAAACATAGAGGGGACAAACAAGGACAGACAAACGGATTAAGTCGAATACATCGACCCCAGTGCGTAATTGGTACTTTATTTATCGACCCCGAAAGGATGAAAGCAGAGTCGACCTCGGCGGAATTTGGACTCAGGACATATATATATTTATATATATATGTATGTGTGTTCTTATATATATATATATATAAACGTGTGTGCGGCTACACACATACATACACTCACATATATAAACACAGCAATGTTTCTCCTTATAAATCGCAAGCAAATCTCACCCCCATAGCCTCTTATAAAAGGAAAGACACGCTCGATAATGTACTTCAAGCCATAGGAACTACCCGAAGAAAAGACTGGATGGTCAATGATGAAACACATCTGATATTACCTCTGCTCGAAGAAGGCAGACCTACCCTGACCCGCGGCAAAACAATTTATAAATACACACACACACACACGTGCGCGCACTTGTGTTTCTATATCTATATATAGACATTATACTGAAATGAAAATGTTATCGCAACAGGATTAAAGAAAAAACATGTGAGAGGAATACAGCAAGATTTATTTATTTCGATGTTGTAGAAGAAATCGAAGAATTTGATTCAATGAATTCGTTACTTTTGTTTCTAAAATTCTTTCTTCCAACAGAATTATGGTGACACTCCTCGGGATCTTCCGTTCGTAAAATTAGTTTCTTAATTTAGGCCATTCTATCAGCCAGTCCTCGGTAGTATAGTGGTAAGTATCCCCGCCTGTCACGCGGGAGACCGGGGTTCGATTCCCCGCCGGGGAGGCTCGTATTTTTAATTTTTGCTAGTTCTACATCTGATACTGTGCTAGATATTCGGACAACGTTTTCACGTAGTCACACAGGAAGTTATCGTTTGAATAGGCATTAATGCCATTAAAAGAATGGAAAACAAAAAAAAATCAAAACGAAACTGAAAACAAACCAGCCCGGCAAGGTATCGAAACCGGCTCACCCACGTTACAAGCTGAGGAAGTGTTGAGTATTCAAAGCAAGTATTTATCGCTTCCTGGGTAATTGCGTGGATGGCCTGGTTTGAATAACTGGCACTTGAATCCACAACGCTAATATTTAAAAAAAAAAATAGGCGGCGAGCTGGCAGAAACGTGTATTTTGTCTGCCGCTACGTTCTGAGTTCAAATTCTGCGGAGGACGACTTTGCCTTTCATCCTTTCGGGGTCGATTAAATAAGTATCAGTTATGCACTGCGGTCGATGTAATCAAATTAACCATCTGTCTGTCCTTGTTTGCCCTCTCTGTGTTTAGCCCATTGTAGGTAGTAAAGAAATAGGTATTTCGTCTGCCATTTCGTTCTGAGTTCAAATTCCACCGAGAACCTTTCGGGGTCGATTGAATAAGTCCCAGTTACGCTTTGGGTAGCCGAGGTCGACTTTACCTTTCATCCTTTCGCGCTCGATAAATTAAGTCCCAGTTACGCTTTGGGGTCGAAGTAACCGACTTAAACCCTTTGTCAGTCCTTGTTTTGTCCCCTCTATGTTTAGCCTCCTGTGGGCAATAAAGAAACAAATATTTTTTTTTAGATATGAAAAGTGTTCATCAGTGGGAAACCGAATGGCCCGCCTTTCACTTGAGAATCGAGGCGAGTGCTGGGCATTCGAAAAAGGCATCTCCAATTGACCGGCCTTGTTGAAATAATCAGTTTTCGAATCCAAAACGCAACTACTATCAAAAAAGAAAAAATAACGAGCCTCCCCGGCGGGGAATCGAACCCCGGTCTCCCGCGTGACAGGCGGGGATACTTACCACTATACTACCGAGGATCAGCTGGCAGCGAAGCCTGAATTAAGGAACTCATTTTATGACGACATTAGCCGGGGCGTGTCACTATGTTTCTGTTTCTGTGTTGATATAAGGGAAGTTTTTACGGTTGTTTAATTTGATGACAATAAAAGCAGGCAAAATGTATTAATTATATAAAATACTGATACATCTTCCACAACATGATATTTAAATCCTGTTGGTTCTCCTCTCACGTGTTTTTTTTTTTTTTTTCATTAATTCTCTTACAATGATATTTTCATTTCAGTTTTACATCTAGACATAGATATACGGTACTATTCGGCTATCTCACCCCCATTAAAGATATATATACACATCTAAATATAGAAGCACACACATGGGCCAGTGTTTATAATAAGTTGTGTTGCCGCGGGTTATGTCTGTCTTGATGAGAGAATGACGAAATGGTTTTCACCTGTAACTATCCCGTTCCTTGTTTCTTCGAATCGTAGAAGTCCTTCATCTACCACGCGGTTCCTTTCCAATAAAACAAAATCTGGCTATTATTTCTGATTCTCCTACGAGGAAATATTCAGTCGTACATACGCACACGTACACGTGTATACAGATAAATATACGTATGAATAAATCAGTAATTGTCATCCTCGGTAGTATAGTGGTAAGTATCCCCGCCTGTCACGCGGGAGACCGGGGTTCGATTCCCCGCCGGGGAGGCTTGGTTTTTCTAATTTTTGTTGGTTCCCCATCAGGAACTGTATTGGATATTCGGACCACGCCTGTACGGAGTCACGCAGGAAGCTATACATGACTCTTGAATAGCCATCATTCGAATAGGCACAAGGGCCTTCATAAATTGAGTTCCTTAATTTAGGTCTCTCTGTCCGCTGGTCATCCGTAGTTGTTGATATCCTTTTTTGTCTCGGGGGACAATGGAGTTGCGCATAAAATAATCTAGTCCGGCTTTTACATTTCATGTCCTAATACATCACCTGCTGTGGCTGTGTAGTCCTATTCTGGACAAACACTCCCTCTGGCAGGTACCGCAAATGTAGCGAAGACTTTGCCTGGCTGGTTGTAAGGGCATACTTTCTTGTTGACGTCTTTTCTTGTCTTTCCATTCCTCCTCTCTCTCTCTCTCTCTCTCTCTCCCTCTCCCTCTCTCTCCCTCTCTCTCTCTCTCTCTCTCTGTCACTCCTTTGTGTTCCCTCTTTTACGGTACGTCGCCAATCTCCACGGTTGCTGGCAACTGCTTCCCAGTTGGTAATATTGATGTTGCAGGCCTTCATGTTCCTTTTGCAAACATCCTTGTATCGTAAGAACAGTCTTCCCACAGACCTAGTGCCCCCAGCAAGCTTTCCGTAGAGTAAGTCCTTTGGGATTCTACCATCTTCCATACGGCTAACATGTCCAAGCCATCTCATACGTCTTTGTGTGAGGAGTGCAAACATACTTGGTATTCATGCTTGCTTGAGGACATCTTTGTTGGGGACATGATTCTGCCATTTGATGCGAAGGATTTTCCGGAGGTTGCGCAGGTGAAAGATATTTAGGCGACGCTCTTGGCGTGTGTATGGCGTCCAAGTCTCACTTCCATACAGTAGAGTGCTAAGTACACATGCCTGGTAAATCATTTTTGTGGTCTTGGTCAGCTTATTGTTGTCCCATGCCCGTTTGGAGAGTTTAGCCATCACAGCAGCTGCCTTGCCAATGCGTATATTGAGCTCGGCATCAAGGGATAGGTTATAGGTGATGGTAGAGCCAAGATAGGTAAACTTCTCCACCTCCTGTAGTCTGTGGTCTCCAATATGTATGTTTGGGATGTCCGATGTAGCCTGACCCATGATGTTGGTCTTCTTGAGGCTGATAACTAAGCCAAAGTCGCTACATGCTTGCTCAAAACAGTTGATGAGCCTTTGCAGGACTTCTTCTGTGTGTGATACCAGAGCGGCATCATCAGCAAATAGCATCTCCTTGATCAGGACGCTTCTGATTTTGGTGTTGGTACGCAGACGCGAGAGATTGAACAGTTTCCCGTCACTTCTACTTTGCAGAAACACTCCATCACCTGATGTCTCAAAGGCATGTGACAGCAGCAGCGAGAAGAAAATGCCAAATAATGTAGGAGGAAGGACACACTCTTGCTTTACTCCGTTTTTTATTTGGAAGGCGGCTGATGTTGAACCATTGTGCTGTATGGTGCCTTGCATATCATCATGGAAAGATTTGATGATCCTCAGCTGCTTTGGTAGACAGCCAATTTTTTGGAGCCGGGTGAAGAGGCCTTTTCTACTTACCAAGTCAAAGGCCTTTGTCAGATCAATGAAGGCCATATATAATGGCATTTTCTGCTCTCTGGACTTCTCCTGAAGTTGGCGTATGGAGAATATCATGTCAATAGTTGATCTGCTTCTTCTAAAACCACATTGCGATTCTGCATAAATTCGAGAAGCAAGCAGTTGTAGCCTGGACAGGATAACGCGAGCAACAGTGCTTTCCAACAGTGCTTAGACAATCCATATTCTGATAATTAGCTTGTAGATCTGGGAACACTGCATCTCTGAGATCAGAAGGCGTCTTAACAATGGTACAAATGGAATCGATGGCAATATTACCATTTTCATCACCTGGTATTTTGCCTTCGCCAAGTGCAAGGAGGGTGTGAGGAAATGCTGCTGATGTGATATTACGTCGCATATGAGCACGCATATTGGTGTGAAGTTTGAGAGTTACTTCCCTTTATTAAAAAAATATGCATTAAAATGAAAAAAAATGATGGTAAATTATTTGTAAAATCATAGACTCATCGTAGATGCGCGCTAATACCCAGAAGGGCTCGATATGAATCACGACTATAAGATACTCGGTTTTGGTTAAGCTGCATCGCAAAATGTGGGAGTAGTTAGGAATCTAAATCGGAGTAGACAGACACACAACCTTTCTTTTATATATAAATATTTTCGTCCTAAAAAACTTTGTATGGATTGAATGGTTACCTCTATGGAAATATATACACGCACATTATACATACATGTGTGTATAGATGAATATATAAATACATTTAAATATCTATATACACTTTTGGGATATCTTTCTGTTTCTTAGAGATAACTTTAGATCTTATTTTCGTCCTAAAAAACTTTGTATGGAGTGAATGGTTACCTCTATGGAAATATATACACACACGTTATACATACATGTGTGCATAGATGAATATATAAATACATTTATATATCTATATACACTTTTTGGGCGATCTTTGTGCTACTTAGAGATAACTTTAGATCTTATTTTCGTCCTAAAAAACTTTGTGCGGAGTGAATGGTTACGTGTATGGAAATATATACACACACATTATACATACATCTGTGTATAGATGAATATATAAATACATTTAAAGATCTATATACACTTTTGGGCGATCTTTCTGCTACTTGTATATACTTTAGATCTTATATTCGTCCTAAAAAACTTTGTATGGAGTGAAAGGTTACCTCTATGGAAATATATACACACACATTATACATACATCTGTGTATAGATGAATATATAAATACATTTAAATATCTATATACACTTTTGGGCGATCTTTCTGCTACTTGGATATAGGTCTTATATTCGTCCTAAAAACCTTTCCTGTCACACACTCACGCAAACGCACACACACACACACGCACCCTCACACACACACACACACGCACACACACACAGCCACACACTCACACACACGCACACACACACACACACACGTTAGCTTACAATTTTATTTATATATTTGCGTGTCTATGCATGTAAAGAGGAAGTGGCAGAGTGAAAGAGTCACTCACTACAAAAAGTGAATTACTTTCACTTTATTCGTTGCACACTGTGTGTGTGCGTGTGCGTGTGGTGTAGGCCACACTAAGAAAAGCATTTGACTCATACACCACAATGTGAGTTTTCTCAAAATTTTGCTTAATTGGGGTTGAAATTTTAAAAACTGGACCTGGCACGACCCGATGCATTCTACTCTTAAAAATGCTAGGTAAATTGTAATTGAAGAAATCCTATATTGTAGATTTCTATAAGATACAAAGGGAGGCAGATAAAATCTGCCTTTTATAATAAGAGATATGATCTGTGTCACAATCCGCGCTGTGGTTATTACGGGTCAGTTGAACAAAATTCAGAAAGGATCTTCATGTAATGATGAGATCCAGCTGATGCCAGTGGTGAGATCTTGGATGTCTCCAAGATGCCTTGTGGGATGGATTGTTGGCAAAGAATGTATTGGTGATGCAAAATTCAAGTAATCTCTGACCATTGTCATTCATGTTGCCAATACCAAAATGTCCTACATAAATGGGCCACGAATCATGGTCAGATCCCACGCGAGCGTTAAAATCTCCCAGAAGGTAGATGTTTTCATTGGTTGGTATATTTCTAATGACACAGTTGAGATCTTTGTAGAACTGGGCCTTGGTCTCCTCTGAGCTGTAGAGAGTGGGAGCATAGATGCTCAGTAGATGTACTGAACCAGAAGAGGTCGAGAAGCATAGTGAGAGGATATGCTCAGTGCCTCCTGATTGTGGTTCTTTTGAGGAGAATAATGAGTTTCTCACTGCAAAGCCAACACCATGCTGACGAGGTTATTCTGGATCTCTTCCCTGCCAAAAGAAGGTGAAATCCTGTTCTTTGAGTTTGTCGTTTGAGGGGAGTCTCGTCTCCTACAGTCCAGCAATGTCTATGTTAAGCCTCTTTAGTTCACGGTCAATGATGGCCATCTTTCTTGTGTTTTCAACCCTGAGTAGGTCATCAGATATGCCAGGGCACATGGTCCTGACATTCCAGCTTGCCAACCGCAGGACTGGTGGTTTCTTGTCTTTTAGTTGTTTGCCTGGTGCAGAGGTTGCAGGCCGCTTTTCAAGTCAAACTCTTAGCTCCAAGCACCCAATGAAGCAGGCGACTTGTGGCGGGTCAGCACCTTATTAACCGGGGGCTATCCAGCTTGAGGTTGGCAGTAGCTAACCAATGGGACACGGGGGTCACTCCCACCGTCAGAGGTAATCCGTAGCGCCCATATCTTACGCCAAGCTGAATGGACTTATCACTCGTGACTGCTACCTCCCGTGTTTTTTCTGCCACTTTTTACAGCAGCACTGAAGTGTCCTCTCCAGTTTTGCGCAGGCCTTGGGTTAGAAATAAGAAAATCCTGGGTAGCCCAATCATCAGGATTCCTCTCTCGACCTTGCTGACGAAGTCCAAAGGAGTGCCGAGCATTACGTTTGGTACCAGCTTGGTTGCAGGATCTACCCGAACAGTGTTGAGTCGAACACTGAACCGCCTTCGGGGCTCCACTCCGGATTTCTATTAAGGTTGTCTCCTTTCCGTAACCCTGGATAGGGGCCCATACCGGGTACTATCAGCCGGAGCCAGTTGAGCCCGGGACTCATGTCAGGCAGGTTCGTCACTCACTGAAGTAGTGAAGAAATTAGCTACCCACTACCCATAGTAGTATAGTTGTAGTATAATATAGTTGTAAGTATCCTCGGCTGTCCCGCGGGAGACAGGGGTCTGATTCCCCGCCGTTGAGGCTCGTTTTTTTTTTTAGTAAAAGAATTGAAAAAAAAATTAAAAAGAAACTGGAAACAAACCAGCCCGACAAGGAATCGAAACCGGTTCTTTCACGTGAGAACCGAGGCGAGTGCTGGACATTCGAAAAAGGCATCTCCAATTGACCGGTCTTGTTCAAATAATCAGTTTTCGAATCGAAAACGCAACTACTATCAAAAAAGAAAAAATAACGAGCCTCCCCGGCGGGGAATCGAACCCCGGTCTCCCGCGTGACAGGCGGGGATACTTACCACTATACTACCGAGGATCAGCTGGCAGCGAAGCCTGAATTAAGGAACTCATTTTATGACGACATTAGCCGGGGCGTGTCACTATGTTTCTGTTTCTGTGTTGATATAAGGGAAGTTTTTACGGTTGTTTAATTTGATGACAATAAAAGCAGGCAAAATGTATTAATTATATAAAATACTGATACATCTTCCACAACATGATATTTAAATCCTGTTGGTTCTCCTCTCACGTGTTTTTTTTTCTTTTTTCATTAATTCTCTTACAATGATATTTTCATTTCAGTTTTACATCTAGACATAGATATACGGTACTATTCGGCTATCTCACCCCCATTAAAGATATATATACACATCTAAATATAGAAGCACACACATGGGCCAGTGTTTATAATAAGTTGTGTTGCCGCGGGTTATGTCTGTCTTGATGAGAGAATGACGAAATGGTTTTCACCTGTAACTATCCCGTTCCTTGTTTCTTCGAATCGTGCGCGTATATAGAAGACCTTCGTCTACCATGCGGTTCCTGACCAATAAAACAAAATCTGGCTGTTATTTCTGACTCATCTACGAGGAAATATTCAGTCGTACATACGCACACGTACTCGTGCATACAGATAAATATACGTATGAATAAATCAGTAATTGTCATCCTCGGTAGTATAGTGGTAAGTATCCCCGCCTGTCACGCGGGAGACCGGGGTTCGATTCCCCGCCGGGGAGGCTTAGTTTTTTCTAATTTTTGTAGGTTCCCCATCTGGCACAATATTGGATATTCGGACCACGAATGCCTTCATAAAATGAGTTCTTTAATTTAGGTCTTGCTGCCCGCTTACCCAAGAAGCGATAAATACTTGCTTTGAATATTCAGCACTTCCTCAGCTTGTAACATGTGTGACCCTGTTTCGATACCTTGTCGGGCTGGTTTGTTTACAGTTTCTTTTAAAAAATTTTTCCCACCCTTTTACTATCGAAAAAAGTAACGAGTGTCCCTTGTGGGGTATCGAGCCCCGGTCTCCCGCGTGACAGCCGAGGATACTTACAACTATACTACGGAGGACCAGCTGTCAAACGCTTTAGTTTGACCATTGCGTGGCTGGCCTTGGTTCGAATAACTGGCACTAGAATTCACAAAGCCAATGTAGAAAAAAAAATAGTGGGAAATCGAATGGCCGCCTTTCACGTGAGAATCGAGGCGAGTGCTGGGCATTCGAAAAAGGCATCTCCAATTGACCGGCCTTGTTGAAATAATCAGTTTTCGAATCCAAAACGCAACTACTATCAAAAAAGTAAAAATAACGAGCCTCCCCGGCGGGGAATCGAACCCCGGTCTCCCGCGTGACAGGCGGGGATACTTACCACTATACTACCGAGGATCAGCTGGCAGCGAAGCCTGAATTAAGGAACTCATTTTATGACGACATTAGCCGGGGCGTGTCACTATGTTTCTGTTTCTGTGTTGATATAAGGGAAGTTTTTACGGTTGTTTAATTTGATGACAATAAAAGCAGGCAAAATGTATTAATTATATAAAATACTGATACATCTTCCACAACATGATATTTAAATCCTGTTGGTTCTCCTCTCACGTGTTTTTTTTTCTTTTTTCATTAATTCTCTTACAATGATATTTTCATTTCAGTTTTACATCTAGACATAGATATACGGTACTATTCGGCTATCTCACCCCCATTAAAGATATATATACACATCTAAATATAGAAGCACACACATGGGCCAGTGTTTATAATAAGTTGTGTTGCCGCGGGTTATGTCTGTCTTGATGAGAGAATGACGAAATGGTTTTCACCTGTAACTATCCCGTTCCTTGTTTCTTCGAATCGTAGAAGTCCTTCATCTACCACGCGGTTCCTTTCCAATAAAACAAAATCTGGCTGCTATTACTGACTCATCTACGAAAAAGTATTCAGGCATACACACGCACACGTGCATACGAATAAACATGTATAAATTCTCTGAATGTGTCATCCTCGGTAGTATAGTGGTAAGTATCCCCGCCTGTCACGCGGGAGACCGGGGTTCGATTCCCCGCCGGGGAGACATTTGTACTTTTTCTTTTTCTGCCTTGATTATGTGGCTTAGAAATTATGATGGAAGGTTTCAAATTCCATTCCTCTCACAGAGCATGTTGAATAATGTCTTCTATAGCCTTGTTCCTATCCAGGTCCTGTGAAGACTTTTGCTGAGAGAAAACAGCATGAGTGTGTAGGGTTGGTCGAACAAATCGGTCGTAGTGTTTTTTAAATCCTGGTACTTATAGCATCGAGCCTTATTTACCGAACTGCTAAGTTACTGGGACATAAACAAACCAACCCCGGTTGCTAAGCGGTGGTTGGGAGCACAAATATAAACACGAAGACGCGTGTAATATCATCATCATTTTAATATCTACTTTTCGATGATAAATGGAATTCGTTGAGACAGAGTGTGGCTGGGTGACCTTCCTGTTGCCAACCTTCATCTGCGTTCAAGTAAAGTCGGACATGATTTCACAGAAGACTGGAAATGAATGACACTGCTTGTATGACAGTGACACTCATTTACAAGTGTTATTTATCTCCACTTAATCGTGGATGTTCTATTAGAACAAACCATGCTGTAGTAGTTGCCAAAAGAGAAACACTCATATCAGTTTTTTTTGCAGGGATTCATCTCCAGTGCCGAGAGCACCACCAGATCTCAACCTTGTTTGGTCTTGTCAATGATGGACACTCGACTGTTAGAAGCAGTGACAATTCACCCTTCCACCAGCAACATACAGATTGACAGTACCAGAACAAGGCTGGTGTTGCAATTAGCCGTATAACTTGTTAAAAAATATATGTATTAGAGATTTTAACAAGCTAACCGGCTAATTACGATCCCAACAACTGTTTTGGCAGTGTCAATCTAAAGCTGGCGATGAGAGGAATTGCTGCTGCATCTGGCTGTTGAGCGTCCATCATTGACGAAACCAAACAAGGTCAAGTGCTAAAAGTAGTAAGGATTTACTTTCCTGCTAGTGATATAAACAAGAGTGTATTTTGCACCAAAAAGCCAACACTAGATATTCTCTCGTGGTAACTTCTCCAGTATAGTTTGTTCTAACAGAACAGCCACGGCTAAGTGGGGAGAGATATTTGCTCTACGTATGAATACTGCTTCTGTCGCTAATTGACATCATTTAAAAGTATCATGTGATGTCAAGACAAGGAGACACAAACAAACACACACACCTGATAGGCTTCCACACGGTTTCCATCTACTACATTCACTCATAAGGCATTGGATAGTCAAGAGCTATAGCAGTATACTCATGGAACCACACAGTGGGACTGAAGCCAAAGCCATGTGGTTGCAAAAGGAATTTCTTAACTACACAGCCTTAGTAGGGGTGGGTGGAATGTAACTAAGCATTAGATTGTAGCGGACCCTTAGTGAAATACTCCCCCCTCTCTCTCTCTCTCTCTCTCTTTCTGACATATATAACACAAATACGGACGTAGCAGATAACAGTTAACCTTCGGCTGCTTGGGCCCTGTTGTGTTCACTACTCTGATTGGTTGGTTTTGGTGCAGTTTGTCTCTTGCTTTATTTCGCGCCAATGTGCGACCCAACCAATCTTCTGACAAGGTCCCGTGACACAGTCTTCTAAATGCTCCGTTTGAGCCTCTAATTTTCTATAAAAGCTTCAGCGATTCACCCTATCGGGTCTTTGGTTCTAGTCCTTCTAAGGACTAACCTCTGACCACATAGCACCCAGCGACAGACAGCGACAACACCAACACCAGCAGTATTCAGGACCTCTACCATTGTCGCCTTCTTCTTAACGTCGCCTTTAATCTTAACGTTGTCTCCACTACCGTCGCCTTCATCTTAACGACGCCAACAGTAACTGCGCCTAGGTTTAACTTCACGCTGTTTGTGAATATTTCACCACGGTTAACAGCTAGCTCAATCTGTGAGGATTTCCTGTACCAAGTAACCCGGCACAGCATAGAAGCCATTACCTCTACACAACACGTGTAGTAACTGGTTCTGCCTTGTGACCTCAACTTCTTGCCCAGAACTCCAACTATTGCGTTCATTACTACGAACTGGTATTTATCTACAACTTGTGTCCGAACTTCTAGTGTCCTGTTATAGACTCGTTTCTATGCTCTGTATTTTATCTCACACGCATACACCCTTGTTTGTACACACATACACGTTATTGTATGCTTGACGGCCTGTCTGTTATTGTTCTTATTGTATGCATGACGCGAACACACAGATACACTGCTAGCACACATACACATTATTGTATGAATGACGGCCTGTCTATTATTATTATTATTGAGTGAGAGAGCAGTGCATGCCATCAAAGTGACACTGGGGTAAAATATACAAAGCCCAGTATATCCATCATGACTACCCGTCTGATAAGGGTACACCAGGCACATGCATCACAACCTTATGTGCGCGACATGATGATCTTATATCAAGATAGACAGCACATGACCTTGCAGGTGGGGCCCAGTTAGAATTTTCTTCAGGTCGAGTAGCCCATCTTGCTCAAAAGGTCCCTGAATAAGGGTTGTTTAAGGATGTTGAACGAAACACCCATGTTTCCAGAGGTGAATTATTCAAACCCCAAAGAATTCCTCTCAACACACGGCTATGATGCTTCCCCACTACTTCTGCTCGTGATCAGAGATGCACATATCGTCAGCCACTAAGGGACATGCTCAACTGGTTATGGTCAAACAACTGACAAGCAAATCTGTGGTATTGAACAGAATATTTGCTGTAGCCCATCTTTTATACCAAGACAAAACAATGTACATGATAACACTTCCAATCAGTTAAGATCAGAAGCCATGAGAGCCACTGCCTGGTACTGCATCAGGGCATTTATTGTTGTTGTTGTTGTTATTATTATTATTATATGTATTTACTTATGTCGCCCTCACGGACATACACTCTGCTAACATCTAAATAAAACCTTTCTCTTAAACATTCTGCGGTTGTGTCGCCTCCTTATTCCTTCTGGCACTCATACTCATTTATCCATATTTTGGCTTTCATTGTAAGGCGACCGTGTGGCGTTTAAAAGAGTCATTCATTCATCACCTCTCCTTTTCGCATGGTCGTTCTACAAGATATTGCTTATAGAATTCTTAGTATCGCTGAAGTTATGACGAAAACAATTTCAAAACTGTTCAGGAGCCAGTTAAGATAGCAGCATGCTATGAAGTGTGGATTTCCATTGTTTTGGTTAAGAGATGGTGGCATGCATGGAAAGGTAAGCGTGCAACACTACATCCAGAGACAATAAAAAGTTGTCATGCGAAGCTGATGACCACGGGCTCTGTGAATGATGCAAGAAGTGGCCATCCAACCCCATCCCGATCAGTGGAGAATGAGGCAACAGTGCAGGAAATGTTTGATAGCAGACCGCAAAAATCATGTCAAGCAATTCGTGAAAGTGGACGAACAAGACACATAATACATACAGTGTTGCATAAAAAAATTGAATTTTCGTCCGTGGAAACCCCATTACGTGCAGGAGCTAAAACCTATTGAGACGACGCGGACCTCATGAATGGCCTCTAATAAGTCCAGATCTCATTCTGTGTGATTTCTACCTGTGGGGTTACACAAAAGAGGAGGTGTACAAAACAAAACCTTGCACACTGGAGGACTTGGAGACAAGGATGCAGGAGGCTCTTAATGTTATCCCAGACGACATCCTTCAGGAGGTTGCTCACCTCATCCCTGGCCGTTTCAGGAAACTGGTTGACGCCACCGGTGTTTACGTTGAAATATGAAGATTTACTTTCATTTTCCCATGTAATAAAGAACATGTATCATTTGTTTCAATAAATTTGTAAAAGGAATGAGGATTTTGTTATCAATTTTTAATGCCTACTCACTTTTCCACCACCCTGTATACACAGCTATGTCAAAGTCCATAAAAAGTAATCCGTATTAGAGATTGTTCAGTCAAAACTTTACATCTCTTGTCAACCGTCATTTACTGAAAGAGACGTAGGGAAAGTTTTTTTGTTGTTTTTCTCCTCTTTTATCTTTTACTTGTTTCAGTCATTAGACTGCGGCCATGCTGGGGCACCGCCTTGAATTTTTAGGTGAATGAATTGACTCCAGCACTTATTTTAAGCCCGGTACTTATTCTGTCAAATCTCTTTTGCCAAACTGCTAAGTTATGAGGATGCAAACACACCAACACCAGTTGTCAAGCAGGCGGGGGTGGGCACACAAACATAGGCACACAGACACACACACACATATATCATCATCATCATCATTTAACACCCATTTTCTATGCTGGCATGGGTTGGACGGTATACACACACACACACACACATACGACAAGCTTCTTTCAGTTTCTGTCAACGAAATCCACTCACAAGGTTTTGCTTGGTCTGAGGCTACGGTAGAAGACACTTGCCCAAGGTTCTACACAGAGGGACTGAACCCAGAATCATGTGATTGGGAAGCAAGCTCCTTACCACACAGCCTATTATTATTCTGTGGAGGCGCAATGGCCCAGTGGTTAGAGCAGCGGACTCGCGGTCGTAGGATCGCGGTTTCGATTCCCAGACCGGGCGTTGTGAGTGTTTATTGAGCGAAAACACCTAAAGCTCCACGAGGCTCCGGCAGGGGATGGTGGTGATCCCTGCTGTACTCTTTCACCACAACTTTCTCTCACTTTAACTTCCTGTTTCTGTTGTACCTGTATTTCAAAGGGCCGGCCTTGTCACTCTCTGTGTCACGCTGAATATTCCCGAGAACTACGTTAAGGGTACACGTGTCTGTGGAGTGCTCAGCCACTTACACGTTAATTTCATGAGCAGGCTGTTCCGTTGATCGGATCAACGGGAACCCTCGTCGTCGTAACCGACGGAGTGCTTCCATCCATTATTATTCTGTAATTCTTTTTCTTTATTGATCACTTAATTTTTTTTTTCCTTTGATCTTCTATAAAAGTTTTTGCAGCCCCTGAAAATAACTGACCCAACGTGGCAGTCTCTACATCAGGGGTTCTCAACTGGGATCCATATGGCCCCTAAGGGTTCACATAATATTTTCGGGGACCCACGCAATGAAATAGTAAATCGAGGATCCACGATAGTATTTTAAAGGCCCCTGAAAAAAAATTGCTTTAGGTGTACAAGGGTTGGACAAAATAATGGAAAGACCTTAAAATTTCAAGTAAATTTATCTTAATATGGGGGAGGACCGCCTTCGGCAGTAATTACAGCTTGAATTCTACGAGGTATGGACTCGTACAAAGTTTGAATTGTTTCCAAAGGAATTTTTATCCATTCTTCAGCTAAAACAGTCTCCAGTTCTTGTAGAGATGTTGGTGGACTCCTTACTCATTTTTCTATGAACCACACAAAAAGGGTTGATTTTTAAAATGGCACTAAAAGACTGAGGACGAGTTTCTCTATTCTTTAAGAAAAGAAATAAAACGAAAAGAAAACAGCTTCTTGAAAGTATAAAATCTCAAAGTTTGTCAAAAATACAAAATTTTGCTCATTTTTACCACACTTAGAAAATATCGAATGTTTTGCAAATTCTTTACCTCATTTCATTAAAACTTGCACAAAGATGTTATTAAAAGACTTTTACATCTGTTAAAATTCTCAATTTCCTTATTGTCATCTGCCGAAGGATGGAATTGTCTCAGCACAATGAAGAATACAAGAGAAATTAAATGGGACCTACAGAGTCTTTCGGCATAACAACAGATCGGTCCATTCCTCCACCTGCGTCACTTTGTTTCCTCATGCATATTTAATAAAATAATGAGTGATACGTCTCTCAAGGTGTTGATTAAGGTTATGTTAAGGTTTTTTGACGTTTCAGCTCTTTCTTCCTCTCTCTTCAGACCATTCTTTCCTATTTCAGATCATTCTTCTCTCCTCATAACTATCTTTAAATATGTATTTTGACATTCATTTTCCAGAAATAATATTTTGAGAATGTAGATTACATTATGTCGATGTTTCAAACATAGATATCTGGGGGAAAAAATGTGAAAAATGCTAAAGCTAGCAAATTTAGAAATTCTTTCTGCACTTTCTCTGCATAATTGTAGTCTACACCCTCTAAAAAATATATAAGGAAAATTTCATCAAAAAGTACAACATTTTCAGAAAGTATGAGGAAACAAATTTGCGGGGCACTGAACTGTAGTTATGCCCTTGGTTTTTATAACTCTAGCCTCGTGCAAGACGGATCGATAGATTACTGTTTCAGAAACATGAATAATTGCAACTTCCAAAGGATTTGAACTTAAGAATGTCGAACGATTAATTTATTAACTTGAGAGCACAAATAATCATTTATAGATTGCAGATATCTTGTTTGGGCGTGGCTGGCTTTAAAACATCGGAACGTTACCTTCGTATGTTATCGAAAACGATGACGAACAATGTTTAGTAAAATATTTATGTAGTGAAAGAAGAGAAGATGTTTGAATTTAAAGGGATTTCTAAATTGATATCAAATGGGAAAGTTGTAATAGAATGACTTTCTAAAATGAAAGTCAATCTAACAGCCGGTCCTCGGTAGTATAGTGGTAAGTATCCCCGCCTGTCACGCGGGAGACCGGGGTTCGATTCCCCGCCGGGGAGGCTCATATTTTTTTTTTCCCACCAACATTTTATAGTAGTTATAATGTATTAAAAGAGCTTGTGAAGTGTATTTTCCTCTGTATAGTTTCATTTTACAGTCAATGCTCCCGAGAAATGCATGATCATCACACGAGTTTTGTTGTCAGCCCTTGTTGAGCAGGCTTTTAAAGATCAAAGTCGTTGGGACCCTAATCATTTTACATATATATTTTTAAAATCCAAGCGAGGTGCAACCAGGATCACATAAACCAGTCTGTCCTTCCTATTTTAAGGCGAGAGCGTCTGATACAAAGATTTGACTGCTGTTTCTAGCAGGCTGAGAGCAAAATGAACAGACACAGCGAATTTAATTTGTGAACCTGTTCGATCCTCAGTCGATATTAGTTCATTTTATATTTTGCCGGGTCTGGAGAAAGGACAGACCACATGACTTTCGCAGGGCCTCTATGCCCGGTGAAATTAATGTTTCTCTTGAATCTTTAAACCCTTCACGTCTATGAGCTGCTGAGCAGTTATATCACATCACATAACTATTATAATTTTCGATTTCAAATCATCAAATCATCCATAACACAAATCCTTCTGAGTAAAAATATAACCCAAGGATGGGTTATATCCGCTTTCAACAGAATTAATAACGAATATGGGTATGTACAGAAATAGTATTGGTTATCCGGAAAAAGTGAAACGAATAAATATATGCATATAAATAGGTAATTCAAAGACATTACTTGAAATTTCTTTTGTAATTTTTCGTGCAATAGTAATTACAAACTGAAAACTCATTTCGAAAAGTAAAAATATTATTTAAAAGTTTATAGAAAAGAAATTTATCAAGTTCTGGAGTCATGAGTAAACGAAACGAATAAGTAAATACTTAAAGCTAAGTTATTAAATGTTTCTATTATAAACTTCTGTTTTCTGGCTCTTTACGTTCTGGGTGCAAATCCAGTTGGAGCCAACTTTACTTTTCATCCTTTAGCAACCGATAAAATAAAATACCAGTCAATTGACTTGAATCAATGGTATCGGTTAATCCCATCACTGTCTTGTGCCCAGAATAAAAAAAAAACAAAAAACAATATCATATATCTTTCCATTTCTCCCGTAAAACGACACCAATGTATTTGCGTTTCTCTTGTAAAAGTAATTACAAATAATTATAAATTAATAACTTCTTTCGAAAAGTAAAAGTTTACAGAATAAAAACTTAGGAATGGAGTTACACGTCTGTCTTCCATGCTTATTCGTTTCGTTTTCTCGGAATATCCGGATTTCTTTTTGTAGATTCTCAACTTCATTTCCTTCGCTTTCAACACCGCAGTTACCCGTCCCCCAAGCGAAAGGTCACCCCAACACATGCACTCACATGCACATATTTATATGCAAAGCTAACAGACCCAAACACATGTAGTCATGGGTGTCAAAAGCATGCTTTCTTCTATGAAGGAATTATCGCTAAAATTAATTCGTCACAAAGTGACTTTCCCCGAGAAATTAAAAGGTGGACGGATAGAAAAGATAGGTAAGTGAAATTGTATTATAATCTTCATTTCCGTTTTCTCTAAAAACCGGTTGAATTTGAAGATAGAACTATAATAACTACGGATGATCGTTAGTGGTATAACTAAATATAACTGAATACTAACTGTAATAACTACGGGAAAACGTTAGTATTATAAATTGACACACGTTTATCATGCAGGTTTTGACATGTTATTCCATTCCATTCCCTCTCTTCCTTGAATTCTTTCGAATCAGTATGTTTTACTGTTTTGAAATTTCAGGATTCCTGGTGAGGCGAGTCCACGACCTTGTTTCCAGTTCCTGTTTTAAATCTTTCTATTTATCCTAGAGGCAGTGTGAAAGCCTCACCACCATTTATTTCATATCCAGAAACTTGGAGGCCTTTTCTCCGAAATTCAATGCCGTTTCTATTGGAGAAGACGTATAATTAAAGATATCTTAGCTGTGACCATCCCATCTCATCCCTTGATACAGTCACCTACACCTAAGACCACAATATTTAATATTAGCCACGGGCCATCCCTGATCGAGATAACCTATAATTAAAAACGTTCCAGCCGTGACCATCCCGTCACATCACTGAACACGGTACTTCGGACAGCCTTATCCAGTATGTTCTTTTCGAAGACGATCGACTTCAAAAGAATGCGGAATGTAACTGGTTTCATTTCATTATCTATTATATCCGTTCCTTAAAGACCTTCACTATTGAATATGAAGATTAAATTTTAAAAAGTAATCAATAGTAATTAGAGCAAATGTCCTGGGACTAAATAGCAGTAACATTCTTCCCCTTCCTGGGACTTCCACATTAAGTTGGCAACAAACCATCACTTTACGGTGCTGCTACTGTATAACTCTGTCTCTGAGAGATTTAGAAATGCAATATTTCTGATATTATATATAAATTGCCGGCAATGTATGTGGTTGTATTGTAAGAATAAAATAGATGGGTCCCATCTTCGACGATAGCGTTAAATATCATCTCATTTCTCCTTGAATCCAATTCGACTATTAAGTTTGGTGAATTTTTCTACTATTTTTCTTGGTCTTTGACTGTGTTTAATCAATAGTTACCCATTACTATACATTTATTTACACCAATTAAATTTTTTTTCATTCGTATTTAAAAATAAAAGTGTAATCTATTCGCGTACTAATTTCTTTATCAGCAGTGTATAGTGCATACATTAGAATATGATTAAATAAAAGTTAGATGCAGAACAGGTAACATCAACAGAATATCTAATTAAAAACCTAGATCTCAGTCGAGAATATTTTTTTTAAAAAAAAAGCACAACTAAAGGGAGATCACTCCAAACTCTTTCTTTTGGGTTGACGTGAACCCAAGTGTGGTGGGAAGGACTTTAAATCGATTGATCGGGGTTTCGTTTTATCACTGGCAGTAAAATATCAAGTCGACCTTTCAGTGAATCAAATACTGAACCGGACCCATCAAACTAGACTAGAACTCCCGAGACTGATCTGTACAACCCTTCTTGTTAATTAAAAAGGATGTAGTGTAAAATCGATAACTTGTAAGCAAGACACCTCCCCACTTCACAATATCCCTCTTTTATAAAAAGATATCATCATCGTCCTCCTCATCATCATTTAACGTCCACTTATCTTTGCTGTCATGGGTCAGACGGAATTCATGCTGCATATATTCGATGGTCAGATATCCTTCCTGTTGCCAAGGCAATATTTTCCCATGGCCAGAATTGTTTTGCATGGAAGCTTGGAAACGAACATTAACGCTTGTTCACAACCATCAAACTATGTCAATACAAGGACACACAGATACACCGCTATCGTTTTAACGCCCACTTTTCATGCTTGCAAGGGTAAGACGGAATTTGTTGAGGCAGATTTAATCCGGCCAGGTGTCCTTGTTGTCACCAAACCTCACCTGTTTCTAAGCAAGGTAATATTTCACCATCATCAAACATGTTTTTGCACCAAGTTCACAGTATCGAGGTTCTGTCTATTTTATTCTGACAATTTGAACCAGATATTCCCAAAATAGGAGATGGAACCATTCTTTATTACTAACAAGTTCTTCAGTTTTGGGATTGTAGACTTTTAAACTTTTATGCTTTAAATCTGCCTTTT